>NC_133769.1:126002601-126104585 GCF_003597395.2 Chelonoidis abingdonii
CCCAAACATTCCCTCCCTGAGCTTTTAAAAATCTTATTTCCTGATTGGTCCTCTGGTCAGGTGTTTGGTTTCCTTTGTTAACCCTTTACAGGTGAAAGAAACATTAACCCTTAGCTATCTGTTTATGACAGTAGTGTATTGAAATACTATCCATTCTAGTCCATCTTTCTTCAGAAAAAAATCTGTCTTCTCCTATGGCAGAGCTGTGATTCACTTCCATTTTTCTATCTTCTTTCATTTTCACAGTCTCTCTGTTAATTGTCAGGGTCTGTTTGATAATCACAGCAGCTAATAAGTGCATTGCAATATTATGTTTACAAACAAAAACTTTAAAATAAACAACCCAGACTCACACATTTACATTTTTCTTCTTTAAGATTTTTTTTTTTAATTTGGATTGACCCACACAAAAGATTCTGTTCCAGACTCTTGCAAAAGCAAACAGTGTAGTATTATATTCTGTTTGCACGGCAGCTGTTTGATTTTTTGTTTTGTTTTGTTTTGTCTTTCCACTTCCTACCATGTTCCCACTATGGTGCAGTAATTCCACAACATGACATAAATGTATCCTATAGTAACATGAAGTGATATACTGTGTGAACTTTGATATATTGGAACTCAATCGATGGGACAGGGTGTACTGGTGTTGTAGTGCCCCCTAGAGGGAATCTCAAAGCTGTGATGCATCCTGCCACCCATGGCATCCCTAGCAGGAGGTCCCACTGAGGTAGACAAAGGCCTGGGCTTCAGGGGTTAATTCCCAGCCAGGGTTCAGAGGCACCACCAGATGGGTGGTAATTAGAAACATCTGAGCCTATGTAGGCTCAGCATAAGGAAGGAAGGCTAAATGGATGGATGGATAGATGGAGCTGTGCTGACCAGAAGCTTGGGCAGGGAGCTTTTAGGAGAACCTGGGCACTGCCCTGTATGGTTTTGTGTGAGGGTTTTAAAGTTAAACTACATAGAAGGAAATGCAGATAGACGCTTTTGCCAAGTTAGTGTCAACTTTGAGTAAACCACAGCCCCTGAAATAAAACTCTACCCACAGAAGGCGATGTTTCTGTTCAAACCTGAGCTTCCACTGAATTTTTGCTTTTGAGGTTGTCCCAGCCCTACCAACAGTAGGTACAAAAACCATCCCCAAAATCTAATTTCAATCCTCTTCATTTTGCTAATGTTGTAGAATGATGAGATTTGAACTGCTTTCACTATGGACTGTAAAATGATTTTAGTACTTTATCTGAGCTGTGGGATGATTGTGGAACACCATTAAAACAGGGTTTGATCCTGTCCAACATACAAGATCAGGCTGTGATTTAAATGTCACATAACTACTTCTGGTTATTTGTACTGTAGATAAAATCTGAGCAAATGCCAGTGTGGCTTAATGTTTATTTTGCCTGTTTTAGAGTAGTAGTAGTCTAGGAATGTAGCTCTTTGTAGCAGAGTTGATATAGTTTGTCTGCAAAGCACCATGCACACCTGTGTTACTGTATAAATAGTAGATAGTACTGTTGGACAGTTGGGCACTAAATAAGGCCTCTTGAGCGTCTCTTAAATCCTGTTTTGATGGGCTCCACCAAAGTGGCTTGCTCATGGCACCCTACTTGTGTTATCCAGACATATTTTTCAGATATTCTATTTGATTTTCTACATCGCAAACTACCAAGGCAACCTTGTCATTGCAATTTTCATACCCTTTCTTTTCCTTTGTTCTCTGTATCAGTGAAATCTTAACTCTGCAGTCTTTTGTCATAGGTTAATAATCTGGAACAAACCTAATGTAAGACTCTTACATAATAAAAGCAGGGGAGATTATAGAAAAAGTGGTGGTTACGAGCACTGTTATGTGGATCATATCTCACAGGATCTGCTAGTTCTGAAACATCAATGAAAGGCGTGTGAAAGGGAGAGGAGAACTGACCTCAAAACAATCATTTAGTCAGTTCAAATGCCTAGCCAAACTTATAAGCAATGGGCCCAAGCCACAAAGTTCAAGTTTGATTCGTAACACCACCAGAGTATGAAGCCCTCCAGATCTGATGTATTGGTTTGGGTTATTTTAAAGATGGGCCAAACCTACAAAATGCAGGCCTGGATTTGAGCTTGTTCAGCATTTGGGAGCATTTGGATTTGAGGTTTGGGTTTTTCCTGTTTTGTAGTTTACCGTAAATGTCAGATATTGGATTGAAACTCCTCCAAAGTTTGTATTTCGAAGCTTTTGGTTTGGAAATCTTACACAGGCAGGTTGTCTGACAAAATTTCCACTGCTATCTGGTTTCTGAGAGGTTGAAATACAGGAAACGTCTGTTTCATCATAATCAAATATTTTCTGCTTGCATTGAAACTTGGAAGTGCTGAGGTGCATAAACATATAAACAAAAAGCTAACTCATATTTTTGGACTTTAAGAGTTTCATTCCTATTTTATCTAGACTAGTTCACTGATCCTTTACTTTAGCTTAGTCACAATTTACAGGATGAGATACACTATAGTTAGTCCCACTCGAGTGCATCCTTCAAGTGAAAAGCTTTCCTTGCTTCACCTCTCTCAAGTGCAACCCTTTGGTCCAACTATTCTGAGCTGGATCTCTGGGTGGCAGCCCCCTGTTTCTCAGCCAGGTTAACACAACAAGTTCAGCACAACAGGTGTTTAGCACTTGTAAACTCTTCCTGAAGGGGCTGTGACCAGCAGCTATTTAATGTGACTTAAAAGCAGCTTCTTCAAAACAACACATTAGTTATTCACTCAGAGGTACACAGCAAGCAGACTAAAGGGATAAAATAATAATAGGCCTATCAACCTGATTCTTACCTAACTTTTTTTCCCTTGCAAGTTTTGCTTAAAGTCTGCTCAGCCCAGAACCCTTGCTCTTGGCACAGGGGAGACAAACTCCTGGATTGGGAGTGACAGATACATAGAGACTGTTGCAGGAGCTATCTGTCTGTCTGTCAGATATTCGTTTCCATCTGTCCTGCTCAATCCCACTTCCTGCTTAGGCCAAGGACTCTGAGGTTTTAGTTCCCTTTGATTCTAGGTTTGGGCCTTGGAAGAATAAATCTTGCTAGCCTAGCTGTTTCCAGCCAAGTGGGCATTCCTCAATTAATAGTGTTCCTGTTGTTTCTTCAAGGATCCTTGGTATTTTCTATGAGAGTACCCTGTGTCTGCCTTTGTTTCTCCCAAACAGCCTCCTTTGACTTAATTCCTTGCAGTCAAGCAGGATAATATCAAACAGGTGAACTGCAGTGCATATGATTTTAATAAAAATACTGTAGATATTGCCCTCATTTTGCACAAAATGTCCCATATTGCTAAGCATCAGTTTTGACACACTTATAGTCCACAGAACCATAGGTTCAAATCATTGTAAGATGCCCTCACTCCTTCATTTTTTAAGGCAAATAGAGTTTAATACAGTTTATTATTTGGTCGTCTCCTGGATTAAACCTTAAAAACATACATCTTATCTGGTCTTCAAAAGGAAGGTTGGATTTAGGTCTACATTTTTATAAGGAAGTGGGTAGTGTTCTGCAGGTGACAGTAGTGGTTTTCTGAGCTATGAGCCAACATTGTGTAATGTATAAAGAACAGTAATTCAGAAACTTCTTGTAGAAGTGTAGTCTCGATTTTCACACACAGACAGTCTGACTTTAACTTGCCTTTGCCTTTAGTCATTTTGTTTGGACACTACATTCAATTTCACTGCAGCAAACTGGTATCACAAATGGAGGACTCTGACCTCACTCAGATTGATCTTACAGTGGAACTGCTGCTGAGGAACTCCCTTGTCTTTTATCTGTGCACTCCCTCCCTTCTACTCCCAGCTTCTCCCTCTCTAAATATTCCTAACCCGCTTTTCCTTTCACTATACAAAACAGCGTGGCTGCTGATGGCCATGACCGAAGCAAACTCTTGTGTGCTGCTGCGGTATTTGCAAAACATGTCACATAAGACAGGTGTTTAACTGAATATGGCTATAGGGAAAAATGCATTGGGGAAACAATCCTCAGTACTGTTATTTTACTTCCGACTGGTCATCTTTTATTTCCTTTACTGTTCCTCTCTGTTTTTCCTCTATTGTCCTGTTTTTTCTACTTCTTATTTCTCTATTGACATTAAAGAGTTTTCCAAGCTTGTTGTAAATGTTGGAAAACATTCTATGTAGAGATACAGTTTTTCTCTTCTCAATCATTTATCTTCTTTTCCGCTTTCCTGCATTTTTTCTAGCAATATTTGAATTAAAATACTTGCTACTTAAAGACAAACTATTTTAAAAACCTTATTTAAAAAAATCTGTTACTAATAGCACTTTAAGAATTTTTTGTCTATTTTTGTTTTTGCCTTTTATGATTTTGTTTATTTTTCACATTTTCTTCCATTTTGAAAGTGTGAAAAAGATTATTTGAACATACCTGAATCTCAAAGTTGCCAAGTTTTGCCTATTTAGGGGTTAATCAGAACTCAGCGTTGGCTCACTAAGAAGTCATATGCCTTGGTGAACCTTTTGGTAAACTTAGTTCAAGTCTTACATTGTAATAATTTCCAGTATAGGCAAATGTAATGGTGCCAACTCACCACTGCAGCACCTCCTGCTGGTCACATTGGGAATTAGCTCTCTTGAACCACCAGAGCACCTTTTACTGGCAGTGTCTCATTCACTGTTACTTCTACTTCCTCCACCATCTGGACCCACGTTGCTCCCAGACCACAGCATCCTCTTCTGGACATAGCCCACCAGCTGTGCCCCAGCCCTCCAGCTGTGCCCTAGCCTGCTGTCTCCCCCTTTTTGGGGGGCAGGCAGTCCTCAGTCCTTCCACTTGCCTCAGCAGCCAACTGCAGTCTCTAGTCTAGCTCCTGGCTTCAGGGGCAAACTGCAATCTGGATTTAGGCCACTCTCCTCATTGGCAAGTAGGAGAAAAGGGCCCACCCACTACTCTGGGTCCCAGCCCAGGGACCTAGAGCTAGCAACCATTTACTGCCCCTCCTCCTATTCCCAAGGCCAGCTTTCCCTGGGCCATTTCCCCTGTAGCCGTAGCACCTTCCCTGCTCTTGCTTCAGGGCCTCAGTCTGGCCATGGTCAGCCAAGAGCTCCCCTATTGCTCCACTACCCTGCCCAGCACTGCAGTATCTCCAGTGCTCCTCAGCAGACAGTCCTTCCCCATTACCCTCCAGGGAGGGGCTGCCTTTGCTCTGCTGAGCAGACCTTAATATATGGGCTGCTCCAGCAAGCCTTCTCTTGATTGGCTCTCCCAAGGAGCCCTTTCCTGATTGGCTGGGTTCTGTGCAGCCTCTTAAAGACTGCCTTAGCCCTTCCCTGCCTGTGTGGGGGAGTCAACCCACCACAGCAAGTTTGCCTGTTCTTAACTTTTGTTACAGAAGTTTTTTACATAACTCCGTATGACTTCTGTTGTGTGTGTATGGGATATGGGAAATATAAACTAGGATAGTAGTTTACCATTACAGCAGCTGATGATTATGTTTTTATGCAAATATATGTACAAAATATAAGGATAGAAAGACAATTTGCAAAGATATTTTTCAATAGAATTGTTGTTAAATAGAATAAGTCAAATGCTTTTCTTAAATTATAACCATGAACCCCTATTCTATCTAGGGCTATATAACTATAGGAACTTCAGTGGAGTGCCATAGATGTAACTAAAACTTATAGGCGGGGCTGGTGGTGCCATCTGTTAGGAAGGTTGCCGGACACTTCTCATTTTAAGACCTGTTCTCAGTTGTTTATAACTTTCCAAAATTGTAATCATTCAGGCTGAAACCTGAACTGTTTCCCCCTGAAAATCTACCCAAATTTTTCCAAGTTGTAATTCTTCAAAGAAATCTCAATTTTCACATGCTCAGTAGAGACTTTGATTTCGAACAGCTAAAATCTCTAAAGATTGAGCATGCTCGAGCTTCTCATTGCTCCTAGTGCTGACCAGGCCATACTTGGACCATCCCCTCAGAGTAACTTATTCTGCTTCATAGGCCTGATGGGAAAAGAAGAATTCTGTTCTGCAAAAGCAGTTGAGGATTCAGAATATGCATTTTTTTCCCCATACAGGCAAAATTTGAGACCTTTCAAAATTATGTAGGGGAAAGAGAGAGATTCGTACCAGAATAGTCAGTAGCCCAGTGGTTAGGGTAGTCAGTTGGGTTGTGGTAGATTTAGGCTCAGTTCCCTATTCTGCCTGGTTAGAAACAGAGGCATGAAGCTGAGCTATAGATCTCTCCTATTGGAGTTGTTCTACTTTGCATAAGTAATTAAATGTCTCTTGGGCCGGAAAGACTGACTCTTTAGCCTGGTGGTTCAGCCACTCACATGGAATGTGGAAGACCTGAATTCAAGTTCCTGCTCTAAACCAGGTGAATCAGAGACTTGAACTTGGGTCTCCCATATTCCAGCAGAGTTCCTTAACCATGGGGTGGCGGTGTATCTCATTTTGACCAAACATTCCATCCTACACTTAAGAAACTTTCTCAACAAGACTTTTGTTGGGAACCCATGCATTTCTTTGAAAAGTTTCAATTTCAACAAATTGGCATTTTCAGACAGAAAGTTCCTTACCAGGTCTAATGCTTCATCATTTCACAGCTCTTACATCTGACCAGATTGCACATGTGCCATTCCCACATAGCAATTGAGCATGGTCCAGTCTAGGGTTACAGGGATGAAGTAGACTATCCCTGTAACCACTTCTCCAGTTGTTATGGGCCAGGGTGGAGCAGAGCATCAGAACTAATTGCAGGGAGCCTGGCCTCTCTTTCCTTATGCTCTTAATCACCTCTCTGCTGCTGCCCTGGAAGCACGGAGGGGGAAACCATCTGAGCAAAAGGCATCAGGGACAAAAGGGTGGCTGAATTAAGGTTGCAAAGGGAAACTTAATTCTGGCATTTCCTAACTTTTGAGTGTTAGACTTTGCAACCTTAATAATGTTCATTTAGTATATTTTTGTGGGTGTAATATTTGCTCTTTTATGAAATGCCAATAGCTCTTTTTAGACTTGCTAACAGTTTATAAAACAAAACAAATCTTCAGCAATCTTATTTGTCAAGTGATTTTATTTTTTTGCCAGCTCTTACAACTCTAGTTCAGATATTTCAATGTCATGTAATTTTTTCTCTCTCTAAATGTCAATTTCCTTGCTTCTGATGATTTGCTTTCAAATATGATGCCTAAAGCACACTCTCAGCTCTTCTAAAAGCATATGACACTTTTCTCGCAATAGCACATGGCCATTTGTGGCTGGAAGGACAGTGAAAAACTAAACTGTTCTCATAAAAAATAAAGCATTGAATTAATATAGTATCTTTATATTTATGTTCAGGTATCCCCTTTGTGTTATTAAGAGGACTCATGGTCTCGTCTTTTCTCTGCAGGGAATCACATTAATTTATATTTATAAGAACTCCCATGAATGGATGTGATTCCAAAAGTTATCTGGATTATTGCAAACTAGATAGCAATACTATTCTGTATTACCCAAGCAGGCAGGAAATAAAAGTCCTTCATGATTCCAAGAGACTGACAAACATGTCCTTGTAAGTAATATCTTACTAAGGCATCATGTCGGAGGACCCCTATACATGCATGGAGCCCAACTGACTTCAGCCGCACTTCATGTGGGTGCAGTGGTCCCCCACTTCAATGAGCCTCTGGGAGGAGGCTTCAGTACTGAAACACAGACAAATGTATAGGTCTTTTGAAAGTCAAAGGGTTTTTGCAAATTGGTGAGAAAACAAGAAATATTCCCTCAAGGTGTCTTTCATTTCCAACAGGCAGCATTACAATGATATCAAGTTCTCTCTCTCATGCACCTCTTATCAGTGCCATTTTTTGCTGCTAATTCGCATGTGAAGATGCCATAACCTGAGGTACAAAGAAGGAAAGGTTCTAAGGCCTGGTTTGCATACATAGTTGTACCAATATAATGAAAACTGTGGTTTTATACTCATTTAGTTAAACTGAAGCAACTTTTATGTGTGGACATTCTTGTGTTGATTTAGGCTTGGCTTATATTGGTTTAGCTTTTGCCTCTACTAGCTAAACAGAACTAATCCATTTTAAACTTGTATAAGTCCACTTTGTTATGTGCTACTTCGGTGCGTAGACAAAGGTCTGAGAATGTTTGCATGTCCTTTGGTCTGATGGGTGGGGTAGCGCTTCAGGGTTGTTTTAAACTAAATAATGTTTTCATTTCAGAATGATATTTTTGATATCAATAATTTAGGAAGGCCTCTTTTTATCTTTCACTCTGCTTTGTGTTTGTGTAACTTGAAGGCACCTCAGTGACTGTAGCGAAACTGTAACAGTGTCATGGATGCAAACTGTTGTTACTTTTTTCCTCCCTTGTTTGAGCTTGGCATCTTCTTAGTCCCTCTCTGACTGTAGTCAGTCATGTGGGAAGTCACTGAAGCAGCTTTTTAAGCAAAATAGTGTGTTGAGATTTTTTTTTTATATTTTTCATAGCCAAGGAGCCAGGTAGCTGAGTCCCAAAACAATGGACAAGTAGAGATTCTCCATTAGGATGACCAGACAGCAAATGTGAAAAATAGGGACGGGGGTGAGGGGTAATGGGAGCCTATATAAGAAAAAGACCCCAAAATTGGGACTGTCCCTATAAAATCAGGACATCTGGTCACCCTATTCTCCATGTTGAATTCAGACCAACTTTGAAAGGGTGATGAACTTCTAGACTAAATTTCAGTGGCTTCTCGGTGACTGTTCTTAGGAACAAATGAAAGGAGATGCAGTTCAGTCAATGTCATCTTCCAATATCTTCTCCTTGCTCTGGAATAGGCAGCACTTGTCTGTTAAAATCCCACTTCTCTTGCCACATTCTTTATTTACCAATTGTTCTCTCACTGGGGCTTCTGGAACCTTGCCCCATGAAAAAAGAAGAGAAAAAATAAAACAAAAATAAAATTTGCCTTCATGTTAGTTCCATGCATCACCTACATTTGCAACTTTTGGCATTCACAGGAATAATCCTTAAGTGGTGCATTTGCTGCTGTGTACCAGAGTGCTTTACATAGGGCCTGACTGAAAGTCCATTGAAGTCAATCGAAAAGACTCTTTTGCACTCCAGCAGGTGCTAGCTCAAGTCTATAGTGCACATTCCCAAAGTAGCAGAATCTGAGAGGGTGCCTAGTATCTGTTCTTGATTCAAAGGCATAGCAGTCTTAGCAAAGGACTGAGAGGCATGTCCAGAAATAGCGTAATGAACCAACTTATGTGCAGCTACAGAAGGCCATCTAAAATTTTGGCCCAGAGATCATCACTGACTGTACATTTGCATCATAAATTCAAGCAGCTGCTTTTGTTGCTACGTTAATGATGTGTACAATAGATGGCAAAGAATTTGAGGACAGAGGAGAGATTCTTTAAGGGAAGTCCATATTTAACCTCTCTCACCTGCTTCCTCCTACTCCCTAACACTGTATTAAAATGAAAATCACCTTTCCTTCTGTAACAGGAGTTAATATCAGTTTCAACCAAATTAAAGTTTGGGTATGTAAAAACAGTAGTCTTGGTTAGGGCTGCACATTTTGACTTAGTTTGGGACCCATGTAACTGGCTCTGACTTTTGGCATTTTTTGTGAATATGTATGAAATTGAATACAAATCTGGTTCACATTAACTGTTGACTGTGAATGTAATCTGAATATTATCAGATTCAGCAGGAATACATTGAGAATGCTGTTCCCTCAGTCCAGCACTGAGTTATGCTAGGATAGAATGCCTTTCAGCCTGTCAAAACACAATTGGGAGGCCAGGGCTTGGCAGATGTCAATAATATATAAGGTTGAGATTATATATTACAGTAAATACAGATAGTAAAAAGCAGTTCTTGTTTGTGATGCTCAGATTGTCTGGCTCTGACCATTCCCATTAACACAGAGTGCTAGATTGAGCCATCTGGCTTAACCCTATGTAAGGGGTTGACGTAGGTTGTGCATCCCTGGTAGACTTTTTTTTTCAGATTCCTTTTGCACTTCTTTTTGTTCTGTGGGAGCAGAAAGAATAATTTACTTCAGCCTTTGAAAGGAACTTCTCCCATGTGCCCAGCCAGCACTTTACCCATTCCTGCATTTCCCTTATCATTGTTCGCACTGGGGTTTGGGGGTGGAGGCAGGTCTGCAAAGCATCTGAGCTGCTCCGAAGTTTCAGATCCAAAATGCAGTAACTCTGACACCATTGCATGGGTCAGTGTGAGGTAAATGAGTCTTCCATTCATGTACTGCCTCATTACAACAAGCTAGTCAGTGGTTCTCAAACTTTTGTCCTAGTGACCCCTTTCACATAGCAAGCCTCTGAGTGCGATCCCCCCCCTTATAAATTAAAAACACTTTTTATATATTTAACACCATTATAAATGCTGGAGGAAAAGTGGGGTTTCAGGTGGAGGCTGACAGCTCACAACCCCCCTCTGGAATAACTTTGTGACCCCCTGAGGGGTCCCGACCCCCAGTTTGAGAACCCTTGATCTAGATCATGAAAAATGATGGCAAGCAAGTCTGTTAGTGCAAGCAGTTGTGTTTTTGTGAATGAGTTTTTTTTGGGAGTCCTGGGAGATGTAAAAATATATTTACGTGGCCTGACCAGTAGGTGTGGCAAAAGGCTTCCAATGTGGGTTTAAGATTAAACACAGTTTGTGAGTCCCCTACGTAGAACCTCAGAACAGCATAGCAAATACACCTCTACCTCGATAGAACACGAATTTGGATATAATGCAGTAAAGCAGTGCTCTGGGGGGGCAGGGCTGCTTTACTGCATTATATCCGGCAATGGGGCTCAGGCGACGCTTTAAAGGGCTCAGAGGTCTGGTCACTGTGGGGCGCCCCGGGCCCTTTAAATCACCATCAGAGCCCTGCCGCCGCTACCCTGATATAACCCGGTTTCACCTATAACGCGATAAGATTTTTTGTCTCCTGAGGATCTTGTTATATCGGGGTGGAGGTGTATGGTCCGTCTCTTTGAAAACATTGACTCACTGTTAATTATGAATAAACAGTGACGTCTCTGAAGTAAAACATGTTTTTAAAATTGTCTAAATATGTATTTACCCAGCAGAGTGCAGCAGTTCCAAAAGAGCCATTGTGGTCAGTGAAATAAATATGCATTTTAAATATTGCGTAAACATGTATTTGCACGATAGTCTCTTTTATGTCATGTTCTTTCATTCATCACTTACTTGATTTTCTTTAATGATTTCTTTATGTTTTTTTAAAGGAAATAAAGTCGAAAGTAACATACAGAGACATGGTTTCAAGGGATTCGCAGTCCTGCATTGAATTTGTATCTGTAGTTCGGGGTGGGCTATCAGTTGTATACAGAAAGTCCCAAATGATATTTGCATATACACGTCAGGTAGTTGAATGTCCCGCTACCCAAGTGGAATGCACTCGTTTGCTCATTCATTTCCTTGTTTTTGTACATGGGAACTGTAGGAAGCTTTAGACATAATTTACTGGCTTCAAATTTGTTAGAATTTAGCTAATTCTCACAATTTATAACACAAGTTAAAATTAGCTCTCTCCCCTTCCCCCCACCGCACTTGTCTAAACCAGCACAGTTCTGTAGTAAAGTCTGATATAACTAAGACTCGACGGTTTTTATATAATGTACTACTATAAAGTAGTGATGATTATACTACTTCACTTTCTATAGAAATTTTCATCCATAGATCTCAAAGTGGTTTACCAATTGGGTGAGCAGCTCCACACCAAACAGATCTTGGGAGTCCTGCAAACAGTAGTAACTTGTTGATTTCAGCTTTGGCTCTGATTCAAAAGAACATCCATACTGAGGAAAGCACTTAATGTTAAACACATGCTTAAGTGCTTTCCTTAATAGGATGGACTTAAGTACATGATTAAGTGTTTTCCTGAATCAGGGCCTATGTCTGAAGGCACAATTTAGTCCCAAGAGTCAGATGGTTCTTTGTAAAGTTATCTCAAGGTGCCTATTGCAATACTAAATTCTAGTGTAGTCCAACTATACAGGTACCTGGACAAAACTGGCTTCTAATCCAAGGTCTTGCTCTTTAATTCTCTGCTGGCCTGGAATACCCATATATTATGGTTTGGGTGGTGGCCTACTGTGTAGCAACTTTTGGACATGGCTGGAAGTGACAGGTTATCTATTTTCCATACTGCTTAGGTCTGTGAACACCAATCAGCATTTCATTGTTCATTCTAGAGGTGTGAGTAGCAGAGAGCAGGAAGTGAAGTGTGTTCCTGTGTAAGACCACCTCCTACCAACTGCCAAATCTGTGCCATGAGGTTGAGTTTCATTAATGTATGGGGAGAGGAGGTAGGAAGTCTGCAGGAATTTAATGCCATGAAAACACCAAGGCCCAAAACGCAGAAAGGGAGAGGGGAAAGGAACTTAGAGTCTCACACTGATATCCCACTCACAACAGAAATATTTTGCGAATAAAGAGAAAAGAAAAAAAAGGTACTTTAACTATCTGCAGGTCAAGTTTCCCTGCTCCCCTTACTAAGCCTGGGGTACACTAATTCTGATTAACTGAAAAAAAAGATGTGCATGTGTGTGTTGGGGGAAAATATCAGTGCATTTGCTGGTTATATACAAACCATTTCAGACAACAGCATATCTCCATTCAGAACACTTTTCATTGTGAAGAATATTACATCTCTATAATTGACCTGAAAATCCCAGTCTTAATTAAAATGAAAATCGTGCTGGCACCAGCCTCACCATAGTTTGCAAAATGCGCTCTCTCTCTTGCTCTCATTTGTTTGAGAGCGAAAAACTTCGGAGTATGCCTTTTCTGAAAGAGCAACATTAACTAACACAAAGGTGCAGTATTTGATTTTTGTTTTGTTTTGTTTTGTTTTGTTCGTGGTTGAAGCTGTTAAACCCTTCTAGCCAAAACTAAATTGTGTATGTGTGGTTCCTGCATTGTTGTTCAGACAAATGGTAAATTTTATAACATTGTTAATGCCAGACAATAAGATGAGGAATAATAGCTCCTGTTTTATCATTTGTTTCTACTTTGCACTAAATTGTATACTCAGTTGTGCATATTTAATCCTGCAATTTAACCTCTACTTTTATTTAATACCAAACTTGCAAGGACACAAGGAGCTGCCCTCTCAAACAGCACTTACCGTTCATAGGGCTTTTTCTTCTTCTTTTTAAAATCTGAACTAAGTTTGAACAACTGTAATGGTGGGAAAATCTATCCAGAGTTCATTCTTTTTTTAACAGGGAATTGGCAAACCAGAAAGAATAGACTTTGTCATGTGCAAATATGGTGACCATAAATGGTCCTGGAGGCTTTTTCCATTGTCCTCTGACTTTGCCATGAGAGAAAGCGAGAGAGAGAAAGAAAGACACGTTTGATAGAGTTGTGAAGAATGTTTGAATGGCTATTGGGTGTTGGGCATTGTCTTGCAGTGACCTCAATTCGGTACAGTAGAGACCCTTGAAAGCACTGTCTGAAGTCACAATACCACTATTCTCCTCCATTTAGCAAAAGGGATTAGTTAAAAGGGTGACGTTCCGTGCAGAGAGTTCCAAGTATTCCATGAAACAAAAGGCCCTGAAATGTTTTTGAAGTTATTTTTAATTGAGTTGAACTAATTTAATAAAAGTCTTAAGGAGGAAAAAAAAATAAAGGAATGTGATTGTTTTATGATTCCTCACAGATGGAATGGACATTTATAGCATACTTCTTCTTTAGTCTTCAGGAGAACAGTAACCCCATTTACAGCTACTGTTAGCAATTTAAAACTGCTCCAAAATGAAGTCTTTCAAGAAGTTGACAGCTTATAAATAAATCTGTCTGATAAAATTGAACATAAACTGCATCTGTGGTTAGTTTGCCAAAATTAATTCTACATTTAATTAGAGATAGCAGTCAAACATATTTAATAAAAAACAGCCTTGGAGAGTAAATCAAATGAAGTCAGATTTTAGCTTTGCATTTTTTTTTCTTCCAAAGAGTGATGATATGACCTCACCTCTACGATCCCCAGATATATCGTGGAGAAGGCTAAAAGAGGCCTGGGCAAGCCAATGAAATTACTTGGAAGAAGCCCTTAATTACTTGGCTGAGACCACAAGGAGACAACTATTATGCTGTAATTTTTGTTGATTCTATAATTAGGATTTTCAGCAGTGCCAGTGTATTTGCTGCAAACATTAAAATGAATTAATATGCTAATTATTACCAGAGTTGCAAAATTCAGATCCAGACCTGGATTCTCATTAGCCCCCAAAATTCAGTGGTGTTTGGATTGATAGTTTTAAAGTTAGGCTCCATTGTCACGATTAATTATGAGCATTGTGAGTAACGTTTCAGGGTTACACTTTCAAATCATGGAACCAGAACCATACATGCAAAATTTACATCCACTAATCCAAGTTTTTCATGTGCAACTCAGACTTGTCTCAAAAAATATTATTTGAAAAGATCTTCAGCTGGCATAAATGGGCGCAGCTCAATTGACTCAAATAGAACTACATCCATAGTAATAAACTTTTTAAAATAATACAGTAAAATAAGACAATGGCCCAAATTCATCCCTGTTGTAACTCCAGGGAAGTCAATGATGATTTATCATTGAAGAATTTGGTCTATTTTTTAAAAAAATAAAACAAACCTAAATGCAGCTCAGGCCTCATCTATGGAGGCATATATCTATGAGGCCTAGGTTCAAATAGTTCAAGACAGTTCAACTTACTGAAGAAATCCTGTTTGTTGTTGCTGTGCTTTTTTAAAATTCCTCAAGCTGAGATCTTGATGAGTTTTGAGACATTATATATAGGTGTGCTATCTGACAATACACAGTGCTCCTTCTAGTGTTTTAGGTTTTTATTTGCATATCCAGTGTCTAAACATGAAGAGTGCAGAACTCCTTTCCTCTCTTCCATAGAAATGATTAGTTTACTAAACTTAAATGCAGTTTATTTCTTCCTTTTCATCTGTTCAGTATTTTCTGAATAATTAAGTTTTTAGAGGAAACTATAATAAGTTACATGGGTCAGACATTGCTGGAGGTCAGGATTAACCCTGCTAAGGTTCTTGGCAAAAAATACACATGAAAAAGGTTTCATATTTTTCAATTAAAGATCCTAAGGTTTTTTGTGGGGGATGTTGGGAGAGAGAAAATGTTTGGTAACAAATGCAGATCTTTTTAAAAGCTAGACTGAATCTTCATGTTCTAATATATTTCTATGAATGTGGTCTGACGATAATACATATCACTGTTCTCTTTAGCTTTCATAATTACTTATTCAAATATTTCCTATTTACCCACATTTTAAAGTTTTCAAAGGCTTATCTTTTTAATGTAATGTTCAAAAGTCCTATGTGAAGGTCATTAAGACTTAAAATTGCCATTTTGAAGCCAAGCTAGAGATTTCATCTTCACTTAACACAGACTTAAGGTTTGATTGGATGAGGGATAGGGGGAGAAGGGAGTGTAATATCATTTACTTGAAAATGTCTTTAAAAGTATATCACTCCCATGCAGAAATTAGCTATTGGTTTTAATTGCATCAGATGCTTGGATCTGATGTGGAATTTTGAAGAAATGGGAGGCTTTGATGTTTTATTAAATATTTTTTTAAAAGGTGGGACTTGAGAACTAAGCATACATATTGATTTTATTTACCACATGGATTATTATTTTTTTTCTTGTCACCAAAGTCCATACAATCCAATTTGGGAATTATTTGATTTTCTTTTTAAAATCTCACTCACAGTAACTGTTGTTGGTTTTTGTTTTGTTTTGTTTTTTGTTTGTTTTCTTTGGGTTTTTTTAAGGGTTAATTTCAGACAAATGAAGGATCAGGAAATCCTTGTGTGAAAAACTCAAAATGGAAAAACTCCATGTAAAGTGGGGAACATGTAGATTATGTGGATTTCTGCAGGAAAATATGAATTTACAATGAGAATGAATGAACCTTCAAAGGTTTGAAGGCTCATTTCAGATGAACATCCAAAAGTTTGGATGATTATCAAATCACATCTAGATGTAACTGAACTTCTTGTCTAGGAGTGTGGCTGGAAATCTCACAGAATAGGAATTTTCCCAAGATGTCTATAACTTGCTGATTATACCTAGGCTGGAAATACCACAAAAAAAACCCTTTATTTTATTTTTGATACTTCCACTTCCAGCAAAGAAAGGTAAGATGTGAGCACAGGACAGAGAGCCAAGAACAACTGAGTTGTAATTCTAGTACAGATTTAGTGACTCCTTCTGTGCTCCTCTAGGCTATGCTAAATTACTTAATATCTCTGCTTCATTTTTCTCATCTGTAAAATAGGGATAATCCTTACCCATGTCACAGCGGGCGTTGTGAGGGTTATTTTTTAATGTTTATAAAACACTATGGTGTTACCTATTATTATCGTCTTGGTCAGAAAACCAAAAACACAAGTGCTCTTCAAAATGAAGTTTGTGATGGGTGGGGATGAGAATGGAAATAGAGGAAGCCCTTTTGAAGCTTTTACACGAGTTGGGAAATGAAACTGAATGGAAGATACAAAAGACTACCCCTTAAATCATTCCCTGTGAAGCAATTACTGTGAGGAAGGCAAAACAGGATGTTGGTTTGTACTACAAGAAGCAAACAGTGTGAATGAAAGCAGCTGGTATTATCACTCTATCCATTCCTGAGCTGTTTGGATTTTGTGGCAATAATCTGATTGAAGTTTCTGAAATTGTTAAGGGAACATAATGCTAAAAGTGAAAATGAGAGCACTTGGGATATGCCAAGATTTTTAATACCCTGCTCTTACACAAAAACCTCCTGCAGGTATTACAAAGCTCAAGCCTGCTTGCTGTGGTTTAGTTATACTCTCCAGAAAACTTGATTGTGGGTGGAGTTTGCCATTTTATTTTTTTCCCCTCCTGAATGACCTAATCTGTAAAAGTCACCAGGATAAGAGCAAAGTCTTAGAAAAATGGAGGGAAAAATCTGTTTTCAAACAGTTACACCCACTGTGCCAACAGTTGTATCTCTGAACACTGGTTTATCATACTGGATCAGACCGCTGGTCTGTCAAATCCAGAGGCAGAAGAAAATGAATTCAATTCACTCTTCCTATCCAAATCCATAGAAAAGTGAAAACTAATCTGTTCTTTACCTACCAGTTGTGGTAGCACTGGTCATGCAGAAGAGGCAAGAAGCGATTCCTTCTTAATCCCTGTAAACAATGATCTAATGCCTTGAAGTATGTCATTGGATATCTTAATTTTCACAACTACAGATGTATAGCATTTCTTACAAAATTATAAATCCAGCCACACTGTTTGACTTGATACCCTCCCATAGCTGTGAATTCCTCAGATTGCCTATCATGATTTGCAAAGAAAGGTTTGTTTTGTTTTGTCTTTTAATTTGTCTTCAATTGTGGATAAATAGGAACCACAGCAAGAAAAGTTTGGGAGTTAGGAGGGAGATATACTTCAGTTATTGAACTCACTTGGCCAAGTTCAGCACTATTCATTTCAATGGAGTTGTACAGAAGTCATTTTATGGGAATGGGGGAATAAGGATCCTAGACTTTTTCCTAATTTTTGATTTAACTACACTGATCAAAGTTTATCTTTTATAAAATACTCCACTAACATCCCCAAAACACTATTGTACCATTATCATAAGCTATAGTGGTTTGGACCTGTGTGTGTGTGTGTGTGTGTGTGTAAGTAAAATATTTATATGTATATATAAAGGTATATAATATTAATTACATACAAACACAATATTTTATCAAACTTTTTAATATTTAACAGCATTCTAGTGTTAAGGTTTTTATCTGAAAGATCTTTTGGATAGAGCTAGTTGAAAAATTTTTCATGAAAAACTTAAAATGTTTTGTGGAAAATATTTATTCAAATTTAGAATTTTTGAAACATTTCAACCACTCTACAAGGTGGTTAAAAAGTTTTTAAAAAATTAATAATTGTCACAATTTTTAAAAAAAAATAAATTTTGAACCTGCTCAAGTCATTATTATCCTACTCATGACGAAAGAAGGGAAGGAAGCATAGGAGATAGTTCCACATATTTTCTATTGTTTATACAGACATGTTTCCAGTGAAAAGTAAGTATGGGAGAGCATTAGTGTAGAACGCTTCCAAAAGGCAAGTGAGTAATCAAA
This sequence comes from Chelonoidis abingdonii, assembly GCF_003597395.2. NCBI lineage: Eukaryota > Metazoa > Chordata > Testudines > Testudinidae > Chelonoidis > Chelonoidis abingdonii. The sequence goes on from NC_133769.1 coordinate 126,020,748, forward strand.
CAAAAGTAGAGAAGAACCAAAGAGGCAATGTTAGTCTTAATCTGGATCCAGGTTAGGTTTAGGCAAGGTTTCAAGGCCTAATCAAGTCTACAGTTTGGGTTTGAATTGGACAGAACAGAAATTTCACAAGCTGCTAACAAAATTTTAACCCAAAATGGCAGAAATTTTTCAAGATCAACAGTTCAACTGCATTGTGATAGCCATTTTGGTTATCTTGTTTTCCAACTAAGAATGGAAAAAATTAGGCATTAGGATAGAATAAGTATCAGCCCCAATCTGGCAACTCAAACTCAAACTGAACCTTATCATTCATTTATCCGAAATACCTACTTCTGGCTAATACAAGAAGAATAAGGGGCTAAGTATTATGGAAAAAGCCTTTTTCCGTGGTACTGCCAACTTATCCAGAAACAGAAAACATTTCACAATACACCTCTTCCTGGGAGATTACCAGGACCTTCATGAAGATTCAAAAGATTTAAACGGTTTGGATAAAGATCACATAAGAATCCACATTTTGGGCTTGCTTGTCTGAATTGATCAAATCCTTTTGATGTTTGCCCATCACACAAGGAAACCACACAAGTTTTCCCACTGTAAGAGGGAAAATGGCTATATTTTTATCTTCTCTGCTTTTCAGTGTTTAGAGTTTAACTTGCTGCTTACCTGCAAATATTTCTCATCGTTTTGCTCTTCTAACAGTCTGTTATGCTGTCTGACCTATTGTGATCTGCAAGTAAGCAACAGCACTGTAACAGGAAACAAAAAGGTTTGTTAAATTAAGATCCTCTTCGTCCCAAAGGAAAAAGGTTGCTCACTCTTCCGTAGATGAAAAATGACCTCCTCTTCTCCCCTTGCCCCAGAGGAAGATTTTCTTGATATAACAACATGAAAACTTGGCAGGATTCATGTGTTAGATGACACTATGTTGATGAAGAACATTTCTTGATATCTCAGTGGGGCAGACAAGAAGGTAGTTGGAGAGCAACAAGAAAAGAAATCAGATAGGTGTAGAAGTTGGTTGCCCAGGTCATGCAGTCTGGTGGATATAATTCATAACTTGTCAAAACCCAAATATATGATATGGGCCTTGAAAAATGTGGGACAAATACCACAAATGGACCCCAAAGGACCCCAAAGGAAGCCAGGGAGGGAAGGAACTTGGAATTAATTTAGGATTTGTTCCTTAATATGTATAATCTGTCAACTTGGATTTAAAGAGAAATTATTTCTGGTGTAATTAATTTACAGGAATAAAAAGGCAGAACATCGGGTTTATACAAATGAAGATAAATAATTGATATTACTAGTGTTGTGGCTTTTTTGTATAGCAGTAGCACTTGGAGGCATTAATCAAGGCTTAGAGCCCCATTGTGCTATGCCCTAGACTGGCCCATAGTTAGAAAAGAAAACACATAAACAGTCCCTGCTCCAAAATGCAACTAAAGTTAATTGGATCTAAAATTACTGGCATACTTTCTAATGAGGAACAGGTAAGGGGGATGGGTGTAGTGCCCAAAGGTAGTGCCAATAGAGAAGGAAGATGCTGACAGCAAATATAATTGAGGCAGTGGGATTATTTGCTTCCCTTTTGTAAAGGGGTGAATGAGAGACTGAGTGTTCAAGTTTCAACATATTCTTAGCCAGTTGAGTTCATTCCTGGTGTGAGCCCATTTACCTCAGATTTTACCAACTGATTCTATATCTTTACTTATGTATCCCTACTACTCTGTCTGTCAGCCAGGTCCAATGTGTTGCACCACTTTGTCTGCCAATGAAATTCAGCCGTGTGTGTGGCTAAGTACTGAACAGCTGAAATAAGGGGAGATCATTAGAGAGGCGTAAGGGAATTACCCAGGTTGGAATTTGACCTCGACACCAGGACTAACACTCTTCTCTTCCAAAAAGTAGACAAAAAAAAATTAATAAATCTCCTTTTACCTCTCATCTGAAAAATAGCACCTTGAGTGACAGTTTCATTTTGCCAGAACCTTGGCTCAGTGCTGGCTAAGAAAGAAGAGTGCTGTCCACTGAATCATGGCCATCACTTCCTGTAGCATATTGGATGTGTCCTGGATGTGTCTTGTCCAAGTATTCATTGTGGCTGACACTGCTTGACATATAGGATAGGAGAGACTGGCAGCAGGAAGTGGCATAGCTACAGGCATTTTTTTAATATAAATATTCTAGCTACAGAAACATAATTGTCCTGATTCTGTAAAGTGATACCCATCATAACAATGCCAACAGAAGGCTGGATTCTGCTATCCATCTGATATTGAACAGAACTTTACTCCAAATGAAGTCAATGGGAGTTTTACCATTATTTTCAATGAGGCCATTGAATTCAAGGGGACTCCTCAGGGAGTAAAGGCCTGCTCAACATGATTAAGAGGTCTAGAGTGCTTTTTAACAGACCTCTGTGGAGCTGTGTTTCAGCTGCAGGAGACAGAGGTTGTTTTTGTGGAATCCAGTGACATAGCTAAGAGTGGAAATTTGTGTGGGCTTCAGCTTATGGTGGACGGGCAATGTTTGATATCATTGCAAATCATTTATGTTGCATATTATTACATTATATCATTGCATATTATATTTGAATGCCAGGGAGCAGGATTGTAGTATAGGGGTAGCAGGGTTAAGAGTAGGGATTTGCATGCAGAGAGCCCAATGCCAGTGGAGCAGGGAGATCTCTGCAGTCCCAGTGACAGTCAGAGGTTAAGCTGGGGTTGGGAGGGAATGGTCAGTGCTTGTGTGGGTCCTGGCTCTTGACAGAGTTGTCCCGGGCCAGGAGAAGTTTGAGGTGCTGTGGCCAGGTTGCTCCATTCTGCTCCCGAGCAGCTGTGGCATTCTGCAGATGGGCAAAGAGCCACCTGCTCTTCAGCCACAACCACCCGGGCATGGCTTTTGCATTCACACAGGCTCAGATTTGGCCCACCCATGGCTGTACCCTTGGTAGAATCAGATGACAGAAGTAGGCAACGTAATATGCCACATGACTATAAATCAAAGGGAAAAGCCACAAATACAGTTGATGTCAAGATGCTAAAGAACCTGCCTCATCTCATGTTTTTTTTAAATAGTTGTTTTTACAGATGATAAAAAGGGAAATTCTCCTATTGAGGCACTTTCTAAATATGAGTGGGGAAGGAGTGGCCATGAGAAACTGAGATTTACATATTAGGATTATCCAGAATGCCTCAAATGTGTAAGATGTTTTTTGTTTTTACATAATGATTGCAAATTTAATTTTATTTTGAGTGCTGAAGAGAACCAAATGAACTCTTGCCATCCAACTGCATCTGTTGTTTGCTCCTTCCAGAATAAATATTGCAGTTCTTCCTGATGCTGAAACGGCTGGAAATCTTGCATTTGTTTGTTTTTTCCCTGAGAAGAAGGGTGTCCTGTGAGCTTACCTGATGATACTGCTTATGTACTGTTTATTTAAGATGGCTAGTTCATAGAATCATAGGACTGGAAGGGACCGCGAGAGGTCATCTAGTCCACTCCCCTGCACTCATGGCAGGATTAAGTATTATCTAGTTATGAATAAGATGTTGTATACAAGTTGTCTCAGGTTAGTGTTTTCAAACCTGGATGCGTATAGGATTCCCAGGCCACTTTTATTTACCTGTCTATGCGAGTTTGGTTTTGGAGGTGCTGAGCACCTGTAATCCAGCTGACTTATCTGGGAGTCATAGAATGGCTTTACTATCAACTAGTTCTCTGTGCCATTGGTGTCTATTGTATTAACACAATAAGCCCTTGCTCCTCGTTGAGGCCTCTAGGCAATACTGCAGTACAAATAAACACAATATCACTATAATTAATAATGTAGCTGAGAGTAGCCAAGGGGTTGTGCATTTCAGAGCTGGACCTTTGGGATTCCTAGTCTATTTGGGATATTTTTCGTACAAGGCAATCTGGATGTCTCTGGCCACGTCTATACGACGCGCCGTATCGGCGCGTTACTATCGATGCTCGGGGATCGATATATCGCGTCTCATCTAGACGCGATATACAATCCCGACGTCGAGCCTTACATCGATTCCGGAACTCCACCAAAACAACAGAGTTCCGGAATCGACATGGCGAGCCGCGCACATCGATCCCGCGCGGTGAAGACGGGTGAGTAGATCGATTTAGATAATCGATTTCAGCTACGCTATTCTCGTAGCTGAAATTGCGTATCTAAAATCAATTTTCGCGCGTGTGTAGACCTGGCCTCTGTAATAACAGGCACCAGTATTGCACTTATGCATGGCTGAATGACTTAGACACCATTAAAGTTTTCATTATCTGCTTGCATGAAGATATAATGTGACTGTGCTATGATCTTACCAGACATGCTGTGCTGTGGTGGAGACATGAGGTGGAGGTAGGGTGACCACCAGCAAGTGTGAAAAATCGTGACGGGGGGGGCAGGTAATCAGGAGCCTATATAAGTGAGAGACCCAAAAAATGGGGATTGTCCCTATAAAATCAGGACATCTGGTCACCCTAGGTGGAGGTAGGGGACAGAAGTGGAGCAGCATAAACATATTTACAGTATGTTGAAATAGAGAAAGGCACCTTTTGTTATGTCTGGTTCCAGTAGAAGTTCCTCCTGCTGCTGCTGAAGATAGTCTGGGAAGATTAGAAGAGATTCAGTTGAAGCAGGACAAAGAGAGACTCTGTAAGAAGCCGGGATCAAGTCTGTTTGCTCAGTGGAGCTCTCTATCTAGTTGTTGACAGATGTGGCTGGTGCAGTATTAGGCATTGCTGACTCCTCCTCCTGGTTGTCAAGTGACAATCGTTGTGGTAGTAAATGGCTGTGTGGAGTGCATCATGAATCCCTTATTTATTTGGTGGTTGTTGCCTGGGATGGGGATTTAATACTGAATGGACTCCAGATTGTCTAAATTGTAATGACAATGTTTATTTAAGCAGCCTCTGGGGACCATTAAAGCATTTCAACTTTTGCTCTTGTGTTTTACATGGTATGAAATCTAGAGGCTTGTTGGGGAGAGGGGGAACAAAGAAAGAGTTAGCCCTGTTAGGATGCTTGCAGGTCTCCTTAACTGCCAAGGAATCATCAAGAGTGTCAATTCATTGCATTAACATATAATATGATGGACATGACCCTGTGCTATTTAAATAGGGGCTTTTTCTTTTGCAGAAGCACTACTCTGCAGCAGAATACTTGCTGCTATCTCAGCTTGGTGACTGTTCCTTTCAATGCCAAGACGCAGCTTGTAATGTTAACAAATAGCTCGTACAATAATTTGCACTTTGATAAAAAGCGCCACTTAAAAATAAAAAGGTCAGTAAACTAGAATAAGTGACCAGGTACCAAAGAGGAAGAGCACCAAAAATAGTCAAAAGCCATTGGATTTTAACCCAAAAGATGCAAAAAATGAGAAACTCGGGTCCCTGTAGCTATTAGTGATGCTCTGAATACAGTTTATAGCTGAGTAAAGGAGTTCAGGTTAGAAGAAGCCTGCCAGATGTAATGAATCTTAACTCTAGAACAAAAGAATTATCACAAAATTCCAGGACAGAAAGCAGTTGTCTTTACCAAAAAGGGCTCTTCATTTCATTCCATGGCACACCGGCTCATTGGAAGTACTAACAAATACATTCACCAATATGTCCCCACTTTTCAGGCAGTAACCCATTCTTTCTCCTTATTTTGAAGGATCCTAAGCCTCAGGTATTTTGACAGAGCTGTAAACAATAATTTGTGTGTATGTATTTGAACTATCTGAAAAAGAGGACTTTAATCACTGTCATGCTACAATCTCTCTGCATCTACTCTTTAGCCTGTTTCACATGCTTCATGACAAGGGTATTGTGATTTGGGGTTTCCACTCCAAAAAGTAGTTCATGATATTGACCAAAGTTTCCTCTTGTACCCCTGTAGGATAAGAGTTTTCTTAAGCTCTTTATTCTGGATTATATGTTATCTTCTTTTAAACTGTGCTTTAGTTATGGCTAAGAGAGCATATGTGCAACTTCTTCTCAAGATATTTATACAAATCCATTCCTAGCCAGCAGGGGGTCATGTAGGAGCAGTCTCTCAGTTACAGAGAAGTGTACGCACATAACATTGCTACACATCTACCACTGGCTAGTGGGCCAAGGTGCTGTAACTTCAAGAAAGCCTTTTTCTTGCCATACCACTTTTTTTTCCTTAAAGTGAGCCTTTCTTACAATGGTGGTGGAGTTTTACAGTAGAAGAAGGGTTTAACAATAATGATTTGATGTATTAAGTGGAACAAATTGTTGGCGCTAATACTATCCAAGAAAATGGTAGCTAGACTAATTTAGCTAAGCCTGTGCAGATTTGTGGACAATCTAAATGCATCCAGGAATGCTGTTCTTCTTTGTATAAAATTCTTTTTCATATAAGGATACAAAATATTCTGGCTCTGTACCTTTAACAGATATTACCTATTACTTTTTTATTATTTATAATTTCAGTGCACCCATCAACATACTTCTCTATGTCTATGTATGTAAATATATGATGTCTAAAACTGGCAAGGTGACAGTTCTGTACATTTTAGCATTAGTGAATCAACTTTCATATAAGCTAGATGTCATTTCTAATTGAAACAATGCAGTTTGGAGCTTCAGGCTATGCTGGCATTACATCTTACGAGTTAAGGTACCAATGTAGAGAAACATCCCTTTCCAGGACAGCACTTACGTATGTGTTTGTCTCATTAATGGGACTTAAGTGCATGCTAAATCTTATGTCTGTGCTCAAGAACTTTCCTGAATAAAGATCAACTTAGGTACATGCCTAAGTGGTCTTCTAAATCCAGGCCTAAGATGGCCTTCTTCCATAACATAACACGAAAAATTGAGATTGTTATAGATCAATATTCTAAATATTTTAAATGGTGATACATTAAAAAAAATATTTAGTTATTGAACATATTTTGCATTTTGAGTCAAGTAATATTGAAATTCTAGAGATCAGTGGAATCATAGATTCATAAATTTTTAAGGAGCATGATGGTCCTGCTACACAGGCTATAAAACTTCATGCTGTAATTTATTCATCAAGCCCATAACTTCTCTTTGAGCTATAGTATACTTTTAAGAAAGATACTTTTTGGAAAAGAACATATGTGTTAATCATAGAGTTCTAAAAGTCACCACTTTGTAGTTCAGGAATCAGATATTGCATGTTATTCTGCCAGAAGGAAACACTTAAAAGTTTGTGAACTGACCTTTAGACCCAGCAAAGCCCACTGTCCAATTTGGGAACTGCAGTTTTCAGCCTTTTCCTTCTAATTTCAGCTCTGAAAATTTTAAATTAATGTGAACCCATCACTAAGGTTGAAAGAAAGACTAAACACTGTTGCTACACTTCAGCAGCTAGAGGGTTGGATGGGGTAATGGACGTGAATCTAAAGATTACCCACCACCATCATTCTCTTTTTCCATGTTATTTTATTTTATTTTATTTGCGTGTATGGAGGAAAGCACCTTTAACAAAATTTTAACAGGAACAGGACATACGTGTAAGTCAGTGAAGTTTGGGGTATGTAACAAAGACTTATTTCTGTCTCTCTCCATAGTCCTTGAGTTGGCCTTGTGCATAGTTGTGTGATTGTGGTTGACGGTGATTAGAAAAAAACGGAATCTGAACACTTTCAACAACTTGAACAGTGATCATGTATGTTTTGCGGTGGAGGAGGGTGACAGAACACTGTTTCAGAGGCTTACCCAAAAAAATGGATTGGCCTAATTGTCAATCCCTTACACTGATGAGACTGACTTGGAGCTGCATGGGAATTGTAGATCAGATGTCTTGTGACCAAATCCTCCTCTACACGCTTAATTCCCTGGCTAGGCTATATCTCGCATGATGCACTACAGTCATAAAATTCCCATGATGTACCACAGTGTTTCACAAAACATTTTGATTTGGCTTCACAAACTAAAATGTTTCCATTTAGGTTGACCCTTTTTTATTATTAATTATTATTTTTATTATTATTTTCCCAATGGCAAATAGAAAATTTTTGGCAAAATCAAAATTTTCCTGTGGAACATTTTAATCTTGTGGAAACTGATTTTCCATTAAAAAAAAAAATCAGTGGAAAATTCCCAACTACTATTCAGCCCCTGATGAGTCCTGTCTCTGGAGAAGTCATCCTTTAGACTTACAAGAGTTTTTACTGATGTTAATGTGTATGGTAAAATCTCCTGGTGAAATGTATTTTCTAAAATAAATGATGGACTGATCAGACTATTCATTGCTCAGTGTCAGCTTAATTGTCTTTATTACCTTTATTCAAATTATTTTCTCTCTAAGGTACCATCTCAGTAGCAGGGTCACAACCCTGACTTGGTTGTCCATTGTCTCTCTGCTGAGACAAAGTTAGGGCCAATTAATATTGATTGTGGTGATGATTTTTGTGGTGTTAACACAATACCACTAGAAACCATCAGTCCATGTCACATAGTCCATCAAAGAGCTGTTGGCGGAAAAGGGCATGAGAAAGAAGTTTTAGTCAGTGTGAAGAACAGGAGTCCTTGTGGTACCTTAGAGACTAACAAATTTATTTGAGCATAAGCTTTCGTGGGCTACAGCCCACTTCTTCGGATTTGTTAGCCTCTAAGGTGCCACAAGTACTCCTGTTCTTTTTGCGGATACAGACTAACACGGCTGCTACTCTATAAAATTAGCATGGACTCCCAAAGCATTCAAATGTTGATGAAATTAAGTCCTTCACATCCTATTATCAATCCTTGGAGACATCCAGCCCCCCAATCTCAGAGTGATGGAAACAAATTCTAGATAAATGTTTAAATATAAGTAAATAAACTGTATAACTTTTAGGGTTTTGTTGTTTGTTTTCTCCAGCTAGTGAATTCCCAGTAAAGAACATTGCACTCGTCCTAGAGTTTAGTATTTATCATTTTGGATCAGGGGAGTTCAAATAAACTGATGTCAATCTAATTGGCTGTCCACAAGGAAATATTACTGATTTCTATTAGTAGTATTCCATGCAGCCTAAAGATGTACACCATGTTCAGGGCTTCAGAACACAGCTTTTAATTCTCTGTAAATAGTAGCATTGTGCTAGAAGCCTTTTTTTTCAAATGTAACTAGAAACAGTATTGTGCGCATCAGTTTAAAATGAATTGACCTTTTTTTTTGAGTGGGGGTTGTGTGTTACCTGTTATGGAGTGCCTCCTTTTGCCCATGCAAATAAGAACAAAGCAAGGATATTATCAGGCTGCAGCAAGAGGTAGGCCAGTTTTAATGGAAACATCTGTCATTAACCCTTTTACAGAGGTTGCCTGGAGGAACCCTTGTGGGTAAAAGCTGCACTGTGTTATCGTACCTAGCTGTCCTCAGTTGCAAAGGGATGGCAGGCATGATGCACATACTCTTTTGAACAGGGTTTACTCTAGAGTTCTGCAGGCCTTGAACAACGAGATAGACACATGACTTTTTTTAAGTGTGTTTTTCTTGGTGAAAAAAAATGCAGAGAATGTGGACCAATTAAGACTGCTAACTTCCAGGTTTTACACTCAACCACAGCCTGGCTGTTTAGTGGTATTATACCATGACACTGGGGAGGGGGGCGCAGGAGAGCAAGAGAGTGGTATAAGTGGTGGAAATCCCGAAGTTATGGCATATAGCCCTTTCTGAATGTGAAAAGGAAGATTATTTTGAACGTCCAAATCTAACAGAAAGAGGTTTATATTTTCATAGGTCTACATTTTCACTCATTGTGGGAATGATTGTGTATTTGTGCAACAGCAATAGTACATTCTGGTAGTCAAAAGAACACAGATAAGTAGAGTTAAAAACAAAAAAAAAATCAGTTTTTAACTTTTAAACACAGACAAACTGTTAGCTCCAACTCGCAGTAATAACAACAATCATTGTTATTGGTTATGTGTTGACAGCATGTTCGTAACACAGCAGAAGATGTGATCCCTGCCCCAAAGGGCTTACAGCCTCCATATGTTTTATGTAATAACTACCTACTAAAAATTCTTTGTTGCTTTACACTTAAACAAATATTGCTCAAAGGCTTTAAATAGGATTAATAGGTAGACACTTCTGATGCATCTTACTAGGACCTAATTGCCGTCACGGGACTAGCATCATGTTAGCTATAATCATGTTTAAACTTTGCTGTTCCTAACACCTTTCTTGCATCATTTTCCAGACCAATGTGAAGGGCGAGAACAATCTTGCCAGCAAATCTATACAACAGCTTTGCCATGTGGTTCACAGAGTGAAAGCCCTGTCTACACTTATCACCTTGCTGACACCAGACTTGTTTAAATAGCATGAGGATTTTTTTTAACTAGCTGGCATGGTTCTGTTTCCAATGTTGATAGGATTCTCATGAGTGAAGAGTGAGAGCTGTGGGGACGTGCTTGTTCAGGTAAGAGGAAGAGAAGTCACAAAGTGACTTGTGTACTTTAAAAGTGCCTCAAACCAACCTGCTAAAGTGAATAATGATTTCAGTGATTTCACTGGTTAAACACAATAGTCAAAAATGGAGTCTGTTTGGAAGGTATTTTACTTTAAACTAAGATGTTAAGCTCTTCGAGGCACGGACAGTCATCTTCTACATATCTGTACAAGTCCTAGTTCAATGGGAACCCAGCCTTCTTGGGGCTTCTAGGCAGTTCAGTAACAGTGACACTAGTAATAGGCCAAGATATAGTGACTGTATATTAATTATGCTGATTACTTAAGAATTCCCAATTAACACTCGAAGTTTGGTACATTCTTATCCCAAGATCAGGCCCAGTGTTATTAAAATTATTGTTCACTTGGGAACCTCCACGGTTGCATGGTTGCAATACACACTTAGGACAAACCTTCTGTATCTGCAATCGTTTTATTCACACAGTTAGCAAAGTTACAAACACTACAACGCAGAGAAGTAGAGAGAGAACAGAGTGAGCATCTGATCATCCATATACTCACACCATCCCTTACAGAACAACTTGAAGTGTGGTCATTATCTTCCTTATGACTATCACCAGTGGTTGTCATTCTGGCATCTCCCAAGGGTTACATCACCCAAGGCATGCAGGCTGGGATACAACTTTTATAAAATGTTATAATGACACCGCTATGCCTAATGCATATTCATTAGGGGGTTCATTCCCTTTTCCTTATTTGTATTTCCTCACCTTACTAATGTTGGGATGTCCGTCTCATGTAGGTTACTAGTCTGTTTACCTCAAGGTTGTTAGCATATAAGTCCATTAATTACCATCGCATTCTCATGGTCAGACACCTGCTGATGTTCCTAACTTTAAAATATCTAAGCCCCTTTTGTTTTCAGTTTAAACTGATTTTTACCAAAAAAAAATCCTGGGTTTTACAAAAAGTATTATTTTTATTTTTGTTTGTTTTTTCCTATTTTCACCCTACTTTTATATCATTCAAATATATAAAAAATAACTTGTTTTATTAGGACAATACAATATATTACAATAACACATTAATCTATATATGCAAAGCTGGCTGTTGAAGTAAGGCTCTTAGTCTAGAAGGTGCACACAATAAACAAACGGGCACTCAGAGAAGCTATGAAGTGGTGCGCATCTGAACATACTGATGAATCTTACGCCCACCTTGTACACATGTCAAGCTGTTAGCAGATAATGGTTTAAACATCCAACACACTAAAATGGGAAAAACACAAAAATTTGTAACTGAATACATTTCAGAACACCAGGAAGTATTCAAAAGTTAAAAAACAGGAGAAAAGGATGAAGTTGAGTGTATACGCTGCAAATGGTGTGGCCCAGTTATGAAATGTAAATATTTATAAGCCAATAGTTCTAAGTTTACAACAGTAAACTGTTTATTCAAATGAAAAAATTTTATTTAGGGATTAGAGATATATTGTTTTCTTAAACTCAGAGGTGGCATTGTGTTTTGAGTTCTGTTTTAGTTCTGCGGCAAACCACATTGAATTCCATTCATCAAAGCATTAATCTACTGACTACTTTTCTCCCCTCCTTCTCTCCACCAGAATAAACCCCAATATTTACCAAGAAAAATCAATAGTTTTTCCACTAATTTTCACCTTTTCTGTTGTAGTAATAAACACTGATAAAGTCCTGGGAAAAATTAAATAAAATAAAAATTTTAAATGAAGGGCCCTAAAAATATCTAAAGCTGATATAGACTAACACCTTGTGGTTACCTGTCAACAGTTTAGTCACTACAGCATTCTGTCTTGAAATATTTTATGTTCTATGGTTATTCCTGGTTAACTGCTTATGCTAAGGCTTTTTGGGCCTTATGCCTACTTTAGCTAAACTATTGTTTTAGAGGCCTGAAGCCTGTAAGCTCATTGCTTTGCTACCTTAACTTACGCCTATGCCTGGCCTAACAAATACCTATACCTGTAGGCAGGGCCGGGTCCAGGGTTTTTGCCGCCCCAAGCAGCACAAAAAAAAAAAAAAAGCCGTGATCTGCAGCTCTACCGCTGCCGCTTCAACCTTCAGTGGCAATTCAGCGGCTGGTCCTTCACTCCGAGAGGGAGTGAGGGACCCGCCGCCAAATTGCTGCCTAAGAGCTGGACGTGCCGCTCCTCTCTGTTGGCCGCCCCAAGCACCTGCTGCTTGGCTGGTGCCTGGAGCCAACCCTGCCTGTAGGCTACATTAAAAGACTGGAAAACATGCCTTGTAGTGATAGACTCTAGGAGCTCAATCTCTTTAACTTAACAAAGAGAAAATTAAGGGGTGACTTGATCACAATCTATTAATACCTACCTGGGGAACAAAAATTCAGTCTAGCAGGCAAAGATATAACAAGATCTAGTGGCTGGAAGTTGAAACTAGAGAAATTTAAACTGGAAATAAGGTGGAAATTTTTAACAGTGAAGGTAATTAACCATTGAAACAATTAACCAAGGGTTGTGATGGATTCTCCATCACTGGCAACTTTTAAATCAAGATTGGATTTTTTTTTTTAAAGACATGCTCAAGTTCAAACAGAAATTAATTCAGGGAAATCCTATGGCCTGTGTTATACAGGAGCTCTGACTAGATGATTATAATGTCCCCTTCTGGCCTTATAATCTATGAAAAGGTTCAGTTTGGGTAACCATCCAACACTCCAGGACAGATAATCAGCTGATAAAAATTGACATGGCTCCATCAACTTCACTGGAGCTATTACATTTTGTACCAGCTGAGAACCTGGCTCTCCATCCTCATTCGTGCCTCTAAGGTCTGAGGATCAAAATAGGAATTTTGTTTTGGCTGGACTGGGAATTACTGCAACAAAAGCTTTTCCATTAGTTTTTTGCTGTTCCCAGGCCTGGCTGAAATGCCGAATTACAGACATACAAAAAATTTAAACAAACAAGAATAAAAAATTGACCAAACTTCATCTAACTTCTAAGTTGGGTTAGTTCAAAGAGGATAAGAACAAATTTGCCTATTCTGATAATGCTTTCCCAGTAACACAGATGAATATGAAATAACTGTTTTCATTCACAGGTTGGTTGGCTCTTGGCACAAGGATATTGGGTGAAAGTAGCATTGGGGAAACCTTGGCTGACATAGCTAGAGTAGCCGACTCTACATTATCTGACATGGCATGTGTGCTGAGGTAGGAAGGGGCTTAACAAATCATTCTGGTGATATATGGACAGCATGACAGACATTTGCAGGCTGTACCAAGCCAGAAGAGCATCCCAAAGGCCTACAGGTCTCTGACTTATGCCCGCAGGGACCTGTGAAGCACAATGGTGGAACCTTTGCTGCCTCCCCTTGCATCGCATGCTGAGCAGACCTTGGTCAGAACTCAGGCTTGGAGCCAGGAAATCCATAAAACACTTAGACTCTTAGAAATGATCTAACACAGACATCTGTACTCTGTGTTGAATTCAAGTTTATGTTCTGTCTAGCCCCCAAGTTTTGTAGCAAAGTCAGCTCACACTTTTATCTGTGCTATGGCTGTGATTACAAGTGGCAGTGTCACAGGAAATGTAGGCAGAGCTAAAAATGTTGATTGTATGTTGTACCAGAAAACTCTTTTCTGCTACCATTCTCAGCCATCTAGAACTTGCTGCCCCCTTGTGATCAGCCACAGGTTGTTAAATAAAATAGACTTATTGTCATCCTGAACTCCTGGTTTATTCCACTGTAGCTGTTCCAAAGCAAGTCCTGGATCCCTTATTTAGAATAGAATAAACAGATTGGCATGCATTAACTGCTAGCCTGTTGGGTTCTGTATTCACTTTTCCTCCTCCTCCTTGCAACCCCATATATTTGGTGAAGGATTTTGACAGCCAGCTTCCATTTAGGGTGCTAATGATCTTGGTGGCCCTGCTGCTGTTTTTATTTGTAATTTGTGTAATGCTGCTTTACATATTTATTATCTGGAGTGCAAATAGTCTACCTTATCTTCCCGCCATGTTCTCATCCTTTTGTGGATGAACCTGTTTGTTTGACTTGTTGTACGTGTGACATATTTTAGAGTGACATTTAGCAGTGTGGGATCTCACATTTGAATACTTCTAGCTTGGCTCTGTGCTCATCCCTCCACTTGTATTTTGAAGAGTAATTTCATATTTTCTTCTCTATTATTTTGTTTGCCAATATGGACAAGAGCCATCCCTGGAAGGGGGTGTGCATAGGAGCTGGCACTGAGTGAACCTCTGGCATAGGGAAGAGAAGCCGTTCCTGTGTCAAGAAGGCTTGGGTATGTCTAGGTCGTCCAGCCTATTCTACTGTTAGCTGATTGCCAAAATTCTGTGTGTTGCCTTATGCCAAGACTTACTGAGAGAGCGAGACCGTGCGTGTCCTCTCTATAGATGTTTCATTAATAAACTAGCAGATAATTTCCACAGTAATTACCTTACCTAAGGTGGTGGGAAAAAAAGGGGGAATCCCTGTGCACGTTTTTAGATTACATAAATCACAGAACTATTCCCTCAATAACAACCGCATGCTGATTTGCAACCTGCATTAGTAAGATGGGCACAAGGTGAATGTGATTTTTTAGGGGTTATTTTGCATAATTAACAGCAGCAACACACGTTTCTTCCAGACCTGCTCCATCATAACTGATCTTGAATACTTATGTTATCTAGTTATCTTATGGGTTTTCTAAGTATTTATAATCCAAAGGAATGATTCTCCATTCCGTCACAACAGCTTTACACTAGTGTAACTTCACTGAAGGCAACAGAAGAGTTACACTGCCATAACCCTGTGAAGCAGAATGGAGAATCAGCTCCCAGAGTCTGAGCGGCCTCCTACAATAAGCTTCTGGAACTTGATTATTCTACTGTCAGGCTCCCTGTTCATAAACCTATTCCCAGGATACCACACTGTGCACACACTTGCAAAGTAGAGGATGGTCCCGAGTCGTATCCTTCTAGAAGAAAGTAGAATCTCCAAGGAGGGGAGACATGTTCCAAACCAAAGTCAAGCTTTCTGAGAGTGTGCCATTTAGTAAGAACATGGAAAAGAATAATTCAGTTAAAACCTTTAAGCCTTGGTGGAACAAGAACAACAAATGAGGGGTGACCCATGAAACAGCCACATTTTGAGAAACCTGAAAGTGGTTTTGAGCAGTTGTAGTCTAGTCACTGATTCATTTACTTCCCCCCTTTCACTTTTCCTGCCTCTACATGAACAGCATGTGCAAGCACTGAAAGAAAATAAGAATCTTAAACTCATAAACATACCTGCCTTACCTTCTGGCACTTATCCCAGCAGCCTGATGATCTCCTTAGTTGTCCAGCAGATAGTAGAAAAACATGAGTCCTGTGAAGATTCACATGTCACCATATCCCTGCCAGATGGTGGTTAGTAAAACATGGGCAAATTGCACTGGCTCTGCTTCCATCATGACAATCACAACAGAAACACTGGAATATTGAAGTGTAGTTTTTTGTTGTTGTTTTTTAAACCCAAGAATAGGAAGGGACAGTAAAAGACTGTAATTGTGGAATGATTAACGAGGACAAAATTTAATTGCACTGCAAAAAAAAAGAAAAGAAATCCAAGAGGTACTGAACATAGCAGAGAATGCCCCACTGGTGGTAGGCAGCCCCTCTGGCACTTCAAGGATTTTTCAGAATTCAGAAACATGTCACTGCACAAGCATGTCTTGCTGAACTTTTGTAAGATGCTTGCCAGCTTAAGGTCCTTTTTATTGACTATTCTTTATTCTTCATTTGATGCCCTCTTTCAACTCCCAGTCCTGGCCATTAAGGCTAAGATTTTAAAAGTATTTGGGATTTTCAAAAGCCTCTAGGTGCCTGAAACCCACTGAAATCAATGGATGCTTCTGAAAATCCCACTAGGCAGCTAAATATCTTTAAATATCTGGCCCTAAGTACTTGGAGCTAGACTGTGAGGCTTGCTTCTGCATTCGTAAATGGGTGTGCATTAAACTCCAAGGGGAATGTGAGTCAACTCTGCACTAAGCTAAGCAATTTGGAGGAAGGATAGTATAGAAAAGGACAGACACTGCATCTCCTCACGGTCACGAGTGGAGCCACTATTACTGCTCTATTATTTCAAGGGTCTCTGCTCATTGTGCTAAGCACTGTGTGCACACGCACATCCAGTGAAAGACAGGCTCTTTCCCAAAGCGTATATAATCTACATGTTGTATCCACCTGCCGTCTCTCGTCTTACAAGTGACTGGGAGGAGGGTGGGAAACATAAGGTAACAGGGAAGCAGTTGTGAGTGGTACTAGTATCCCTCAACCCCTCCCCCACCCCCCCCACACACTGCCATTTACAGACTATAGGACCTCAGGTAAATGAGAAACCCAGCCCCTGTATATGTTCCCTACCCCAAGTTCCCATTCTCCTCTATGTTCACACTAGGTCCACATTAATTGTATTCTCCATGGCACTTTCTGCAGTGGAAGGAAGGAAATTAGGGCAGAGGCAAATGTGTGAATTGCAAATCCCAAAAGGCTCACAGATTTGGCTTGCAAGAAATCTTTGGGACAGATACCATGTTTTTGTTCTGTGTTTGTACAGTGCCTAACACAATACAGTTCTGGTCCATGCCTAGGGTCCTAGACATTATTATAATAGAAATAAGTAATAATTATTATAGCCAAAGATTTCTGATCCTCTTTAGGCTCATAATTTTATAGAATATCCAGTGACAACAGGCTTTCTTATGAGATTTTGAATTCTTTCTGGCCCCATCCTTCTCAAAAATACTATGGCAACTGGCTTTCTCACGGCTGTTTTACTGCTCCTGAGTCTGAATCAGTCTAGACTGAAGAGTACAAAAATAGTTAATCAGATCATGGTACCTCACACAGTATTTGGGGTCTGCATATGTTTAAGGGGAAAGTATTGATCTGATCCCCTTCCTGTTTTAATCCTATGTTTAAGATAAAAGCCGGAAATGAAGGGACCTAAAGTTGTGTTCCACTTTCAGCGTGAACGCATTACAGGCTGGGAAGCTGGCAAGACATGTCGCTGTGCTGGATTGTGGACAGCATTACGGACTGGCATTCTAAATTTGTTCTAGGTCATGTACGTGGGGAGACTTTTCTTCAGCTCATTGGCGACTCTAAAAAAAAAAAAAAATAGCTTGCCAATTATGCTGTAATGTTTTACTGTAAGCTTTTAAAGGGACATAGTTCATAGAACTGGAAGGAACCCATTGGGTTACTGAGTCCAATCCCTTGCTATTGCAGGTAACTTAGTCAGGTAATCTTGTTCATAAGTAAGGCTGCAATTTAGTCATGGGTATTTTTACTAAAAGTCATGGATAGGTCACGGGCAATAAACAAAAAGTCACAGCCTGAGACCTGTCCATGACTTTTACTAAAAATACCAGTGATTTAAATCTTAGGTACTGGTGTGGGGGTGGGGGGGGCGGGTGCTACAGGTACCTGCCTCTGCTGGGGGGCATTCCGGAGCCCCAGCACTGCTCTGGGCTGGAGGCAGCCCTGAGGCCCCGCTGCTCCAGATGGGGGTGGGCAGCATCCTGCGGCCCTCCCGCTGCTGCTCCAGGACAACCTGGACCAGCTGCCTGGGGCTACCCAAGAAGTGGTCGGTGCCCAGCTGCTCAGGTGGCCCTGGCGTCAGCCACACCAGCCACTGCGGAAGTCATGGAGGTCCCAGAATGTCACAGAATCCGTGATTTCCATGACCTTTGTGAAAGACTCGCAGCCTTAGTCATAAGTTTATCAAGCTCCGTCTTAATAAATAATTCAAGATTCCAGTGAAGGGCCAGATTCTCAGATAGTGTAAATTATCAAAGCTTCAGTAACCTCAGTGGAGCTATGCATTTTACATCAGTTGAGAATCTAGCCCCAAGTTTTTAAAAGTTAGTTTCCCATGTTATTAATGACACCGCTGTGACGGGAACCCCAGGGTGCAGCCTGGGAATGTGGGACTGCTATGCCCCCCTTAATTCTTTCCAGCCTTGGCTGTATCTCACATTGCTTTGCTAGTGACAAGCAGCAAACCCCTCCAGGTGCTGTTATCACTCAGCACAAATGCATGTGGTGCCCCACACCCAGCTAGATTGCATGAATGCTCCCAGAGCCACTCATGAATCACACAGAAAAGGGCACCAGCGAAATCCCCCCTGCTCCCAGCACTGTACCTCAGAACATACCATTTTGCACTGCGCAAGACAAGTGGGACAGATTTATTAATTGGTTCAAGACTTCATGAATGGAAAGTGGAAATACACCAGCCTTTGCAAACCTGAGCGGATTTACCAAACGCTTCAGGCAAACTCACTGGTAAAGATAAACATTCATACAAATGTATTGAATGTAAAACATAGACTTTAAGTGATTATAAGTGATAGGCAAAAAGTCAGAGTTAGTTACCAAAAGAAAAGAAAATATAAGTACGCAGTCTAAACTCTCAACCCTTTTAGACTAGGTAACATTTAGATTAAGCAGTTTTTCTCACCCTCACCATTGTGGATATTGCAGTTCATAGTACACAGGTTTCACCCTTGAAACCTGGACCAGTCTCCTCTGTTGGAGTCTTAAGTCTTCTCAATGTCTTTGTTGCTTGCAGCATAGGTGGGGGAGAAAGGTGAAGCATGGGCCCTCTGGGTTCTGTTTTATACCCTCAGTCCCATCCTCCTGGAGAACACAAGTCCAGGCATGTCTGAGGGCATTGCTGAGTCACCAGGCAAGGTTGAGCAATTCCCCTGCTGTGGCCTTATGCAGGTGAGTCATTGAATTGTAGCTCCCTTGCTGAACAATGGCTGTTGATGGGTTGTTTGACACCCCACCCCGGCGTTGGTTACTTTCCTTGCTGTTGTCTCTGGGGAGCTAATATCTGGCTGATTCCCCAATTTACAGCATGTTTTAGTGACAACTATACAACAGAATTCTCATAACATCATCTGCATTAATGATATACATATTTAGATAGAACAGTGACTTTCAGTGGATCATAACCTTTCCTCTGATATCTCACATGGCATGCTTTATACACAGTATCACAATTATATACAGATGAGGAATATGGGGGTTACAAGATTCTCCCCCAAGCTATAATATGTCACAACCATATATACGTTTTCAGTCTTTTGCAAACTTTAAATTAATTAAAATATAAAGTATTTAAAAACTGAAATTTAGTTTTTATCTTTGAAGTTTATTTGTTTCCTTCTATCTTACAGAGAGGTCAGTTTCATTCTTTTGTGTTGTGGATTGCTGGTTGTCATACATAAGCTCAGTGCTCTTGTATTTGGGTCTCCAACACTGTTTGAAAGACTAAAAATATTTTCACATAAATTTCAGAAAATCAGTGGAAACATTATATCAGGTTTATATATCAAGTTTATATCAGGTTTTGTAAAAGCCACTTCCCTCCCCCACCTGAAATCTAATTTACTTGCTAGCATCTTGTTTAAAGTTGCAACATCTGGAATACTAACTCTTCATTAGCTCAGGATCCAGAAGAGTTCTGTACCCAGCTCAGTTTCATTCCTGGCCAAAAGAAAACTGTGAATCATCTCCAAACCAAATTTTTTATATCACAACTTAATTTCTTGCCATTTCCCTCCATCTTCACCCCCATTTCTCTTTCTCTCACCCCCCATTGCTCTTAAATGTGTCTATTACCCTTAGGCTTTGACCTTGGGCAGGCAGTGAGCACAAAGTCATGTTATTTAGAGTGAAGTAACACCAGTAGTCAGGAAGGAACAATGTAGTTCAGGCCAGATAAAATAAATCTCACATTTCCTGTCAAGAAACTGGGCCAAAAGCAATGATGAGAGACAGAGGGGGAAACCGCGTAGCTCAAAACCAGAGACACATGGGATAGACACAACCACAACCCTCTCCTGAAAACAGAAAACAAAAATAAAGCCACTGGAGTGACAGGGAATACACACACGCTACAACACAAACAGAAAGTATGCACAACATGTGGGAGGTGGGTGGAAAGCCAGCCTCCAAAACCATAACGTGCAGTATAGAGGGTCTGTAAATCCACTGCTTACCACGGTGAACAATAACTCTCACAGGGCTACGTGTGGGTGTAGGTGCTAACCAATGCGACTAATGTATTCACAATGTGGCCCTAAGAGACAAAGAACATATAACAAGATCAGTAATCCGTAGCAGTCTAAATGACAGGTTTTTTGTGGGAAGAGATATTGGAGTATCTGGTGTATAGCATGACTGAAAATCTCCTGAAAAACTGGAGATTGCAGGAGGGTGAGGGGGGATTCCCGTGATGCTCCCATGTGGGTTGGTATTGGATTGTGTTCAACTTTGGAGAGTGAATCGGAGGTGAAGCATCAGGTATAATAATAATAATACTTACACACACACAGCGCTTTTCATCTTCAAAGCACTCTACAAATATTAATTAATTAAGTTGTTTTTCCTTCTTCTTAGAAGAGTTAGGAAAACAGTGTTTAAAGAACAACTGTGGATATGATTTATTTAGACATTCAGAATGCTTTGTATAAAGTCCTTCACATTAGGCTCTTAACAAAACTGAGTTCCCCTGGGTACAAGGTAAAGCCCTGCTGTAGATTGAAAACTGGTTAAGAGACAAGAAACAAAGAAACAAAAATAGAACTAAATGGCCAGTTTTCCTAACTGGGTACCTCATGGATCAGTACCAGGAATGGTATAGTTCAAATTAGTGCTGGACAACATGTTAGAGAGGCAACATTTTCTAACATCAAACATATATTGTGTGTGTTTAGTGAAGAAAAGTGAGATTTGTGAGGAGCTCCTGAAAAATTTGCTCCTCACCCCCATTTTCAGGAGTGGAAGTGCAATGTTTCCTCTGAGTCAGGGTCCTTTGTGGCTATAAAGGGTTTGACATTTTCTCAGAGTGCCCGAGACTGAGGCCCCGTCTAGACTACGTGCGAAAATCGATTTTAGATACGCAATTTCAGCTACGAGAATAGCGTAGCTGAAATCGAATATCTAAAATCGATTTACTCACCCCTCTTCACCGCGCGGGATCGATGTGCGCGGCTCGCCATGTCGAATCCGGAACTCCGTTTGTTTTGGTGGAGTTCCGGAATCGATCTAAGCGCGCGCTCTGGGTTCGATATATCCCCGTCTAGACCAGACGCGATATATCGAACCCCAAGCAATCGATTTTAACGCGCCGAAATGGCGCGTAGTGTAGACGTGGTCTTTGAGAGTCACTTTGTTATCCCCTGCCTCCAGTGAGAGGAAGACTTGCTTGTGCTTAACTGGGTGTAGGCTCCTTGACAACATAAAACAATCTCCTCGTTATTTTGCCTGTCAGGTTAGAAAGCAGTGCACCCCAATCCCTGAACCCCCTTGAACCATTTCCTTGTAGCATCTAGCCTTGACACTGGACACTGACAAAATTACCAGGTTCGCTATCCCCAAGGGGACAGCGTACATGCACATTTGCTTGATTCACCTGAGTGTCAGCTCCTATATCATATAACAGCACTCTGATATAATTATACTGAGTACAATCATAAGTTTATTATCAAAAGCTAAGATTTAAGAGATAGTGAGTAAGTATAATGGAAACAGAAATGGTTACATATAAAACAAAATCCTAAAATGCAAACCACACGTATCAGTTGTTACCTTTCCTATACAATAAAGTAGATTTGCCCCCAATGGTTCAGTCTTTTGCAAGCTAACTGGTTTCAGACAAACCATGTTCATGAAGCATCCATCTCAGCTAGGGGGTTTACATAGGGATCCCAGCCATGTTGATTGGAAACACTGGGAAATTGCTTTAGGTGAGATTAACTGCCTGTTAAAGTTAAGTTTGGACTCTAGGAAGCATGTTATAGTTGTTGTTTTATATGTAACAATTTCTGTTTCCATTATTATCCTTACTTGGTATCTCTTAAATCTTAATCTTCGATAATGAACTTATGATTGTTTTCACTATAAATATATCTCAGGCTGTGATATTACATAAGTGTTGATCCTCAGTTGACTCAAACAAGTTAGCGTATACACGGTCCCCATGGGAATAGCAAACCTGTTTTTTCTCTGACTGTCCAGTGGTGAAAGGCTGGACGCTGCAGGGAGCATGCTGAGATTCAGGGGTTGAGGTGTGCCTGTCACTCAGAGGTCTGTGGTGGCCTAGCAGGTAGTGTTTGTGTGGCCCATAGGTGGTTGGTTTCAGGGAGCTGAGCTACAGCAGGCACCAACAACACTGCTTCATGCTAAGAGCAGGTAGTGGTGAGATATCTGACATCCCTGAGTACCCTTAGGGAGGGTCCCAGAGGGAGAGGGCAGGATTTGGCCTTAGTTCTCCCCTCCAAGGAGATAGCGCTAGGCATCAACTAGGCAAGAGCTCTGAAACTGGGGGTCATGACCCCTCAGGGAGTTACAAGGGGATCACAAGCTGTCTGCTCTGTGGGGCTGACATTCCTGAGCCACCATTAAATTAAATCCCCCCCCCCCTTTTTAATTTATAAGGGTGGGTCACAGTCAGAGGCTTGTGGTGTGAAAGGGGTCACCAATACAAAAAGTTTGAAAACCACTGAACTAAGGGAAGACATCTGTTTGGGGTACAGCTCTGTGTATGTGTGGGAGGCAGGTTTAAGGAAAATGAAAACCCCACAAAGATTATGTGAGGTCATATAAAGAAAGTGATGTGTTTGGAGAAAGAGTAATTTCATCCAGAAATGAGGTTGGATCAATAGCACCTGAGTTTGATAATCACTGAACTGAATATTCTGAAGAGAAGCTTCCCTAAATTTACACAATACTCCAGCCCTAGAATTTTCCAGCAGAGTATCTCAAGTCACAAAGTACTCAACCAATTAACCATTGAGTTGGAAGCATCACAATTCCAGAAGAAACTCTGATCTCAGCTTCCAGGCATACCCTTTTCTTGCTTCCTCTGAAAGCTGTCTTTCCCATATGAACCCTTTCACGGATCTTATGTACAGCACAGGTAGAATGACTTAATCTAGGATTGTCTTTATGCCCTGGTCAAATTCAGGATAATTATTACATTACATCTGCCTAATTTTCTGGGTGGCTTTACTTATATATAATATCACGCGTCACCTCCCATCTCAAACTTGCCGATGTGGGACTGCAGGTGCTACAGTGGCTTCCTTTTTCACTCCTTAGGCACTGTATTTCATCGTGGGTGAAATGCATCTTGTATAGTATGTATGGATTTTGTAATTCTGTAAAGGTCTTTGTAAAATGTGATTATATAAATAACAGTATTGGTACTCTGCACTGTGAATACTGTAATAGCTTTTTTGAACATCATGCTTGAGGATCCTTTAGATAAGGGCTTAAAAAACTAAGTTTAGAAAAAAAATGAGAATTAGCCATAACTAGAGTGAGACCTAAGCAGAGATGTTTGCATCCAGGCTGAGGTCTGTTTCCCAAAGTTTGTTTCCCAAGCGCTTGGATCCTTTGTTTTTATTTGGGCCCATTCTAGCCAAAACTTGAACTGAACCCAAACTATAACTTTTGAAGCAGAAAATATTACGCTAACTTGGTGTGCGTGAATGTGTGCGCTTGTACATAGGCATATCTGATGAATGAATTATGTTTTCTGAACTTTAAAATTTCAAAGTACTAGAAAAATGTGTGAGAAACTAGTTTTGTGCTATGTCCAACCTGCATGAACCAGGAAGGATGCTGGAGATCTCACAACTCAAAACAAGTTTTTCTATCCAATTTATAGACTAGAGAAGACTGGAAAGACTTTGGATAAGCTTCCTAAACTGGGATGCCTGACCGAACCTCCACACCTTTTGTAGATTAGTTCATCTTCAAGTTGAGCTCTTCTTGCCACATGCGTAGAAGTTCCCCATAGCAAAGACTTTGCATTCATTTACAATCAAATAAAGGACAAAATTCTGGTCTTAGATTGCACATGCAACTCCTGTTAAAATGTTTAACCCCTAGAATACAGGTATTTTCCAGATTGCTGCCCAAAGAAATGCTTAAGTAGTAGCATCTGTCAGTGTATGTATACATGCATGAGTGTGTATGTATAAATATACATTTTTCTGTAGTGTGCCTTTGTGTGTGAGACAATATATTTATAAAGAAAAAGCGTTCAGAAATATTAATTTCAGGAGGTGCCTGTAGCATCCAATATATGTAGGTTGCCTAACAACAATAAAGATTGTTGTGACCTTTTTTGAGAAGCACTAATACCTCCAATGTCTGCAGCAAATTTTTAAAATTCAGCAGGAATAATGCTAGGGAAATGCCTGTGCTTTGTCCTATGATATTCCATAAAGGTTTGAAATGGATACTAGTTATAGTCACCATTTCCCTTTTGCCATTTGTGTTGCCCAGCACATAGCCCCAGTTTCTCACCCCTCCCACGCCCAGCTCCCCCAACTCATGGGATGGGAAGGAGGGGAGAGAGAGAACTGGGCTCCCTTGGCCACTAACCACACCCAGCACGAGTCCCCAGCTCCTATCCCCTACCCCAGTGAAAACAGTCTTCTTCTGCTACCTGCTAATGCAGTTAGTCCTATAACTCCAGTGATAGAAATCCATACTAAATTTTCAGGAGTCAAACCCTGTGGGTGATGCATGATGTGGAGGGCAATTAGTTGTACGTTATAGAATTTGTTTTTACCTTTTTCAAAAAAAGAAAAAACACACACCACATACATAAACTCTAGGAAATTACATTCAAAAATCTACTTTGAAGAAAGATGCAAAGTCAAACACTCACAAAAAAGTTAAGAAATTCCAGATTTAAGGTCCAACCTTAATTTGGTCCTGTGGCACATATGTATTATGATGCAGTTTTTAATTACATGATCACATACTATTTTTTCCACAGGACTTCTGCCTCCTTCAGTGCACAGGATGGCCACACAAGTTGGCAGAATTATGGGCAACCTTAATTCTAGCATTTCCTAATTTTCAAATGCTTGCCACCTAAATAACTTTCTTTTAACATATTTTGTACGTATATTGTAATCATACTGATTTCAGAGTGGACCTACTGAGCCAAATTGATCTCTTGTGCAAATTCTATGAAGTCAATGGTGTTTTACCTGAAGTGAATTTATCCCATTTGATCTAGTGAAATATATATTACAAAATCAATATTAAGCATCCTGGATGCTCTTTGAAATAGATTGTAGGCATTAAAAATGTGTAAAGCTCGTACTAAGTAACAGTGTCCTATTCTTTATTATTCATTGTGGTTAATAAATAAACCTCTAGCTTCCCCATAGTTGGTTCCTGGGATCCTGGTGGATATCTGTATTGATGATTTAGGAGGCTATCACCAGTAAATCTTTTTCTCTTTACATATTTGCCAAAAAGTACAGGGTTTTTGAATAAATGACTACTGTTCAATTAGTTCTTTTTAAATTACCTTTTGTATTGGTGAGCTTTAATCTATCAGTTGTGAAATTCTTTAGCAAAACACAAAAAGGTACAAGACGTAGGCAAAGATTCCACTTGCTGACTTTCTGCATTTGCTGGGAGGCACCATTTCATCTGGATAGATGAGTGACTCATGAAGGTTGCGAAAACTCAGAATTTCCATACGGCAGTGCTGTTTGGTAGGATTTTCTGACTTTTGTATTTATCATTAAAGGCAACATGACACAATGCCAAAGAAAATATATAACCTTCCTAATGTACTTTCCTGATCATAAATGGGGTTGGATATCCTGTACTGAAATATCAGGTTAGATCCTTTGTAGACTATGAAGACTACTCAGAATAGAACACTTCTGGAGTGTATTAAATCGGTGTTAATTGAGAAACACATATGCCAATGACATTTTAAGCTATGCTAAATAAAACCAAACCTTTAGCAGGTCCCTATCACACAGAGATTCTGAGACTTCACTGAATCTGCTGCTGCTATCATTTTTTTTTTCAACTGTGCATATGTTGCTTGTAATGATATATGGTAACTCCTGATGCAAATACCACTCATGCTGTTACAGCTGAAAGGCCCAGAAATAGCATACAAACATAATGCCTCTTTTTCCCTGTTTCATCTTATAAAAACCTATGACCAACAGCATGCATTTGGTTTACTTTCCCTGCTATTTTTACATGGTCTGACTTTACCCACTGCAGCAAATTATGTTTTAATGAAGAAAAATCACAGTTTCTGGAATTTATAAGAGACTGATCCTGCAAGATTCTAAAGACCACTGAAGCTACTCAGTACAGTATCTCACACTAGGGACTTGGACTTTGCAGAAGTAGGACCAAAGGACCTGATCCAGTGCCCATTACTCTAAACAAAAAGGCTTCCATGATATCAGTGGACATTGGATCAGGCTCAAATGCATTGTGCATGCATGTGCTTTATCTTGTTCTTTAGTTACATAAAGCCATTTGAAAAACGCAAAGCAAAATTGGGGTTGAAGTCCCAGTTGTGTCAATACACTCAAGCAATGTGGCAATATTTAGTTGCATAATTTGATTTGTTACAGAAAATAAAAGGGCAACCTGGGGTTACCAAGGCCTGAGCTCAGCAAGACCAGTCACATATTGTAGGTCTGTGGTGAAATCCTCTGGTGTGTGTCATCAGGAATTGCTGTAGGGTACCAGACATCCTGATAATATCGGGACCAGCCCAATATTAGAGGTTTTGTCTGATACATGCAATTATACACCTCCTCCCCCGAAAAAGTGTCCTGATTTTACACACTTGCTATTTGGTGACCGTGAATTGCTATGATGCGCAACTTGTCAAATTAGTTTGCAGGCTTGTTTGTTAACAGCAATTGTCTCTTGCAAAGAGCTGTGGCAAGACCTCAAGGAGGACTTATGAAGAGCCTAGAACTATTAAGCTTGCATGCCATAGCTACTGGGAAATCCCACTGGCTATTAAAGTGATGATGAAACCTATGGGGCCATTGCTATTCAATATGTGCATGGTACTGGACTGAAAGGGAGGTTTATCTGGTGTTATAGTTCGTGTAACTTTTTTCTTCAGGACCTTTTTAAAAATATATAATGAAACAAGTACATTTAATGCTAAACAGGTGCTGTTTTGTACACTTGAGCACTACATTCAGGAGGAGGCGGGAGGATTTTGTCATTAAGTCACTGCCTTGGGACTCAGGAGACCTGGGTCCGTTCCTGGCTCTGCCACAGACTTCCTATGTGACCTTGGACAAGTCATTTGATCTCTCTCTGCCTCTTGTTTCCTCTCAGATCCTTTGTCTATTTCAAGTGAAAGCTCCTTGGGACAGTGTTTTATTGTGTGTATGTACCATTGTTGCCAACCCCAAGCTTTTAAAAATCATGATTCTGGCCCCACCCAAAATAATGAGTTTTGCTTAGATTATGAGATTTTTATTAAAAGAAATATATTTTGAGGGTCTGGGTTATTTTCATTTTTGGTTTGGCTTTTAATTTGCACTTGAATTTTTGAGGCTTTGGGATTTGCCATTTCAATGTTATCTCTGCAGCCATGATGGCTAGAAACTTACCGTTTTTTTTTGTTTTTTTTTTTAACTGAAAGCTGGAATTCTCATGTAACCACATAACACCAGGAACCTGAGGGGGTTCAGAAAAAGACTAAATATCATGAGACTTGTGATAAAACCGTGAGAGTTTGCAAAACTGATGTGCAATGCCTCACTCAACAGGACCCAGATTTTGGTTGAGGCCTCTAGGGGTTTAATAATAATTCTGTGGCTCAGTGTTACAAAGATCTCCCCAAGTCTCCATTGTCACTGCAGGGGAACTCAGACTGCTGGAACAGGCATAATGGTAGCTGGTTGTGAATTTTAAAAGGAGGAGGAGAGAAGCTGGAAACTTTTTATTTAAAAAAAAAATCTCTAATGAATTTAGATTTTTAAAGGGATTTTTCAGCCTTATTTCTTTAAAACAAAATGATCTCTGTTTGTGTGTATTGTATGCACACCCATACATTATAATATATGTCTAGCGTGGTCTTGGAAGAAGCTTCAAGTTGCCAGAACCCCTGGGGTAGAATCCTGGCCCCACTGAAGTCAATGGAAATATCACCACTGGTTATAGTGGGATCAGGATTTCACCCGGGTCCATTTGGAACTCCATTGAAGTCAACTGAGCTGCATGTCAGCACAGGAGGCCTGCCAGTGCAGTCTGTTGCAGGATTAGAGCCTCTGTCTCTACATCCTTAATGAATGAAAACAAACGGTTTGATAGAAATTGCCCCTTTCTAAATGCTCTGATCCTTGGTTCTAAATGATCGATAGCTTCTCACGCCGGGAGTATATTTTTCAGCTCTTCCGCATTTTCCCATCAGCATTTGTTAACTCTAGTACAGCACTTTGTTCATCTGAGTTCACTGATTCAGGACATTTAAAACATTTATGTATCCATTTATAGGCTTCCGTATGGCAGGAGTCACCGTAGCCTCTGAACACCTCTCCAATATTAGTGAATGTATCCTCAAAGAAACTGTATTAAGAAGGAAGCCTCATTATCCTACTTTTGCAGCTAGGGAGTTAAATGGCTTATTCAGGAAGTCTGTGGCAGAGCTGGGAACAGATCCCAGGCTTCCAGCTACCATTGTAGTGCCTTAGCTGTTGACCATGTTTCTTTCTTCTTATGTGGCTTCTCCCTGCCTTCTAACAAAAAAGGCTCTTTACATCATGTGCTTCTGCATCTTCTAGAGTGGCTATAAACCACTTGAGCTTTGCAGGTTTAGGTATTAGCCAGTTTTAGTCAAACAGTGTGTTTCACTTGAAATCTGTATTTAGTTGTATTTTACTTAATTGTAATTTTGCTTGTTGTAATTTTCCTTGCCCTCACTTTAATGCTGCTCCTATATTTGAATAATCCAAAGACCTACACCAACAGAAGGAGTTGGTTCTTTATTTCCATCATAGACAGCACCACTTACTCATGATGGCTGATTGATAATTATCATACAATTGATAATCAGTGTGAGCTCATTGGTTAAAATTCTAGTGTGATGATTACCCACAAGTGGGGGATTCCTTTTAGGTTAAAATCGAAAGTACAATGTATGTGTTTTAACAGTACTAAAATAAAACATTGGCATCTACCTATCATTTATTTTAATTGTCCTAAGCAGATGCTGGAATAGCTTGAGGAGGAAGGTCAGTGGGAGTTCAAAATGATAGAAAAAAGGTCTAGAGGGTGTGTGTGTGTGTGTGTGTTTTTCTCGAGCTAACTGATGAGGGTCCTGGCACAGCCCTTCGATTTAAAGAGACAACATCCTCTGTTTGGAGGATGTGAATGCCATTCTTGTGAAACGGTGAAGAGTTGTTTAAAAGAGGTGACTTTTTATGGCATTTCCAATGATAATGTGCATTGCAAATATCTGAAGCAGTTCTGCTGAACTTATCAGAGATAAGTATGGAATGTGTGGAGGAGGTTGGAGGCTGTGTGTTTAACTGGAACATCTGTATGTATTGTTTTTAAAAAAAATCTTTCTTTTCCCAGGGAGGGCTGGGTTTTGTGTGTGTGTGTGTCTTTTATGTATACAACATAATGCAACAAAATAGTTTGACTAATTTATACTGTTTATTTCAAATATATTTTCATATACTAGTTAGAGAATGAATTTCCCCCTCTGGAAGTATAATATTAAGGATTAGATTCTGAGTGTAATGTTAGATTACTTATTTCTGCATTTTAGAAATGCCATTGCAACCAGAAAGGATCAGCCTGATTTACAGCTGTACCACCCGCTCATAAAGGGACCATTAGGCAGCCGGAAGTCCCTGTCGGGGTTACGAACCAGACAGTCTATATGAAGGAAGGTCAATGGGGGTGAGCTTACTGTTTACTGAATCTGTAAATAGCTAATTATTCAGCTCCCCAAAGGAGTAAAACATTGCATAGGATGTAAATCCCCAGCAATTCAATGCTATCTAATATTGTACCAATTGTAGACCCAAGTAACACATCTGCCCTATGCAATAATGTACAGAGAAGCTCTCAGCACTTTAAAACCTTTTAAGGTCCTCATACAATACCGTAGAACCATTAAGTAGCCCTCACGTGCCAAAAACAGTTTAACAGGCGCCGCGTTGGGCGCTTAATTGCATCAATAATTATTCACGCATTAGCACCAGCTCCTCCTTAAAGTGCGTTCAACGGTGACTCGTTAAGTTATTACCAACACTCATTACTAACAAAAAATTCGCATACATATATATATAAACTTTGCACAAAGCTAATTATATATATTTATTTATATATACACACACACAGAAAAAACGTCATCAGTTTTGCAATATTTTCGGCATACTTACTATTTTTGTAGCTAACGTTTGTGTGTGGCGATAGATTTGTTCATAATATAGGCAGTTTAAGTAGGAGGCCAGCAAATCTGCAAGGGCACGAGGCAATTTTTTTTAAAAAAAAAACCGTTTATGTATTTTGATGGAGGTGGGGGTCAATTAGCTGGTTGTCTTTATGCGCGTGTATGTATGTATGCCTCATCCCTTTCTGTATCCCAAGCAAGAAAGACGCTTGTTGTACTTTCGCTAATAAAGCATTAGCCTATATGCCGCCGTCCCTATGTTAAATGCTTCATCGTGCACTTTGTTTCTTTAACCGCGGATCACTTACAGGGAGCGTGTACAGTATATGTGCCTGGAGGGAGAGCAATTGTTATACAACTCCTTAATCCGAGCTATGATTAAAACCCCTTTTGTTCCTCCCTCCCTGCATTACTCCAGCCTATCATCTGCTCAGATAAATCTTTTGGCAAGTAGCTGCGTACATATTTTAAAATAACAAACCCTTTAAAAATCATTGTTCTGTTTTTGGAATGTAAAGATTTTCCTTTTCTGCACTTCAAAATGTAGGGTACTGTTCAAAAGTGGTAGGAGGGTCACGCCTTTTGTGTGCGTGTGTGAGAATAAGGTATAATTGTGTGAAATATGATGTAGGCAGATATCATCACTGCCGTAGTAATTATCGAGAGTATTTGTTTAGCGGGAACATACTTTCTAGTGGGGGGCTGGGCCGGTGGCAATCATGTTGTGACACAGCTGAGAGAAATGACAAAGAATATGTGAAGTCTCACACGGTGAAATGTTCTGTTAGGCTGAGACTGTCCCCGAGTGGGAATTGTGAAGGTGAGGGGCGCGGCGATTTGTGAGACATGTAAAACAGGATCGTGCTTAGATCTTCAGCGGGCGCCGGGGTTTCTCCTTCTGTTTCATGCGGAGACCAACAGTTAATATGGTCTTTGTTGAAACTTAAAACAACTCCATTAGTAGTTTGATTGAGGAGGGGAGAAGAGACCAAGAGTAAACAAAAATGTGCCGTCTAGGGATGGGTTTAATTGCACACAATACATTTTGCTTCTGTGCAGCTTATTCTAATCTCCCCAAGTGGCAACACACACACACAATTAGATCTGCTCAAGCAGATAAAACTGTTATCTGTATAATATTGCCTGGCAAGGGGGGAGAAATGGACATCTGTTTAACAATTCTCTATTGTAGTAAGGCGCGTAGAAGCACTGTTGCCTGCCTGTCGTGTTCAATCAAAATGAATAAACTGCTGATTTAAAAAAAAAATCGGGCGGAAGAGAGCCTGAAAGTATTTGCTTACACTTTGGGTTTTAATTTCGGCAGCGTGATGATGGGGGAGAATCCCAGGGACAGGAGGAGGTTTCGGTAACAGTGAAGAGAAAATTTGGGGGGTTGTTTTTCTTTTTCTTTTTTTTTTTTTCTTCCTTGGGACTGCCTGGGAGAGCTGAACAGCAGTCGGAACTAATTGTAGCTCGCTCAGGAAAGTCTTCATTAGCACTTGCCACTCATCTGGTTGCCAGATGTGCGCAAGAGGAGGGTGAGAAGAGGGTATGTGGAGAATGGGCTACATACATACTTAAACCTAATAATCTGTCTTTTGTTTTCGGGGCTATTGTGTTGGGGGAGGGAGGGGGAAATCCTGGCTCCTCTTTGATGCAGTCAGTTCCTATTGCGTGAATGGATTTCCTTGTGTTCCAACCCGCACCAAGGGGGGAGGGAGCATAGTCAACTAGCAAGAGATTATTATTTTAAACGCTATATCCGTGACCTACTATTCCACTGAATACATCTGAAAGTATCTGCCTTATCGAACTAGTAAAGCTCTGCCTTTCTCGTGACTTGAAATCGACGTTCTGTGAGCTTGTGGGCTCGCAACGTATCAGCTGGGCAGATCAAGCAGAAAAACTGTCTCCTTGTTTCACATTCACTTTGCCAGTGACACGTGGCCATGAAGAGACGAGCTGGGTTTGCGAGGAGGACGAGAAGAACTTTGGAGTGTAGTTTATGTCCAACTCTGCCTCTCGGCAGGCTTTGCAGCTCCAGCGCTTTGCTCTTGCGCCACGTTTCTACATCCTGGGCTTGCTGCTCACGCAGGAGACTTTCATGGAAACCGGAATTGATTTTTCATGCAGACAGGTATTACCAGCTGCTGCTCTTAGAAAGAATCAGACAACCTTCCTCCTCCCGAACTTGTAATATTATTTCGTATTGGAGGGTTAGCAAGAACCAAATTCAGTGCTAATCTCCAAGGAACACCCAGCACTCACACCAAAACTTCTCCTCTCTCCAGCCCCCTGAAGGAGTAAAATCATGAAGTGGGCTTCTCTTGCTAAGTTAGTCTGTGAGTGGACACCGTGCCTGCTTCGTTCTGATGGAGGATGCTGGCCATCTGATGATGGAACAACCTCAGCCCGTTCAGAACTTAATAATTTAGATACTTCTCCAAACCCTGTCTAAATAACCGGAACCTTGACTTTGGACTAAAAATATAAGAGCATGTATACACACACCTGATTTCCACAAGATTTACTGCTAGCTTCAGGTCATGCCAGAAATAAGATAATCTTTTCTCCCAGCATTTCAACACCCCATTTCCCTTCATATAAATTACAGGGGAACAGAAACATGACATGATTTATTAAAAAAAAAATTAAAAGGTGATTGAACTTTTTTGAACCTAAACAAAAATCTTCCTTGAACTTTGTGGTTTTGGATTGATTCTTGTTTTATATGACTGTTGCCCATCCATAATCCCACCCTCCTTGGAAGCCTGGAATGGAAGTAGTCTTGCTCCCCACCTCAAAGCAGAGCAAATGTTGCATGTATGGAAAGTAGATTGAGGCTGAGCACAGGGCATAGGTCTGCCAAACTTTGGGAGGCTGCAGCCAGATGCTTTCTTCAAATTCAGTTGAGAACAAACTCTTCCTCCAGTCCCCAGATGGGACATTGACTTTCTTTCCCTCTGCATCCTTGATCTCATTTCTTGGGAAGAAGGCAATCCCAACCAGCCCAAGCCCACCCAAGCAGGTGACTGCCTGGAAGCAATCAGCAGTGTGCTTCACCACTACCTATTGAGATGCCTCTTAGTCACTGCTGCACGTCAGTTTCTTTTAACTGCAAGTCCCTGGAAAATCTGGAGCCAAGATTTCTCAGATATAGGCCCCTCAGAAGGAGCTAACAGGCAGAATACTGATTAAGTTGCCTCGGCCTTACTTTTTGTAGGACAGCAGTGTTTCCTTCTATCCTATGAAGTTGATTGGACCAGCAAACTTAATTAATTTGTATACAGATTCTCTGAGGATATAGTTTCTTAAAACATATTCATGTCCTGCTGTATTGGCCCATGAAAAAGCAAATATCATAAAAGTAAATTAATTATTTGCCATCCTAATTTTGCTGTAGCTACTGTTTCATTAGTTGTGCTTTTTAATAATATTAAGTAGCACATTTGCAATTTGTATAATGCTATCAAACATTATTTACACACTCTGAATTGTGGCTGTGCCAACATACAATACATAGACAGCATTTAACTTATAATAATTCATTATTAGAAAACCAACACTTTAAGTTTGACATTTTTGTCAAATTGATTTCCTTCTGGAGATGTATGTGTATATTTTCTGTTGCTATCCGCAGAACACACTTCATACATATTTTACCGTGAAGGCAATGGGACATGACATACACAAACATGCAACATATACAGTCTCCAATTATTTTTTATTTTGATATAAAAATAGAGATATTGGGTACAATTTTCAAACACACCTAAGTCCCATTTTCAAAAGTGACTTAAGTGCTTAGAAGCTGAGTTTCATTGAAAGTTAATGGGGCTTAGGCTCATAAATCACACAAACCCTTGAGAAAATTTGACCCATTGTCAAGATAAATTTGCTGTGTGGTTTTTTAAAGAGACTTTGCTCATGTTACTAATAATTACTAATAATAATTTTGATTACTGGCAGTGAATTATTTAAGAATCTTATATTGCAATTTTATATGGTTTTGTTTTCTTTTTTGCCCTTCAGTCAGCTTGGCAAGTGAAACTAGACTGGTCAGCTTCACTTGCTGTTTACTGTCAGTTTCACTTCTGCATTTTCATGTTCTACCAAAACACTAGGTTATCAGCAGTATGGGAAATAGTTTTTCATTTGGATGACATTAACCATTTTCAAACATGAAAATGTTTCTGTCCATACTGGGTTTTCTATAATCTTAACTTTGAGCCCAAGCTAGCACCAGTTTCTCTTTGAATGAAGGTATATGGTTGTGTTTGTGTTTTTGTTTTTTTATAAAGTAGAAGAGGTTCTGTGCTGGGTGGATTGAAAAGGAGTCAGGCCTGTTCACAACCTGGGGTTAATTTGGGGGAGTTCTCATTAAACCAGAGGTTATTAGGTTTTTTTGATAGGGGGAGGGGAATGCAGGGAAGGAGGGATTCCATTATAACAGTGAGGTTTTCTCTCGAATAAAAATGAACATAAGTCCCTGCATAAAACTCATAAGAGATTGTAGGTTCTTTGGGACAGGGGATTGTCTTTTTTTGTTCTATGTTTGTATAGCGCCTAACACAGTGGTATCCTGGTCCATGACTACGGCTTCTGGGCATTTTGGGTTGAATGCTCAAACGGAATTAGGCTTCTAACTTCCAGTGAAATGTATGGAAGTTAGGCACCTAAACTGAAGTTAGGAATCTAACTCATTTTGAGCATTCAGCCTTACTGCAACAGAAATAATAACATGAACTCTGGAGGAATGTGAGGTGGGGACTCAGACAAGTGGATAGTACCTAGTGTAACATCTTCTTATTAACATGGGTGTCAGAACTGCACAGTTTTGCTTCCTGGTTCTCTGATCATTCCTATTCCCGAGACAGCGTTCTTATACAACCTAAGTCTACTTCACCTAAGTCTTTATTTCTTAAAAGCTAAGCCATTTATGCTTAGAAAAATTATGCAGTCCTGCTTTGGCTGCATACATTGCTTCTCTGGTTAACTGACTCAGCTAACTTCATACTGAATTGAGTTCCAAACATAGCTCTTTCTAGTATAATTTTTCTGTGTAAGTGAATAATCTGAATTCTCTCAGATAAGCACATGAATGGCAGGATATATAAACATTACATAATACAGTATTTCTGCTGTTCATAAGTACAATACATTATAACACTCAAATAGTCACTGGGATATATTTAAAAGACTTGATTGTATGTGGATTTTCACTGTAATGGTGCAAAGATCCAAAATATGAAGTTTACTGAAGAGGTCACAAACATTTTCAGTTTCCTAAATTGATAATTTGAGAATTACTTGGCTACGCCTCCTAAATACAGAAACACGGGGTAGTCCCTGCCTTTTTTCACCTTGAGATCAGATTGCTGTACTGTGTTGTATGTTGGCCTACGCCTTGGAACCATTCAGAGGCTGACATTAGTGCTGTATAGTGCAACCTACTTATTAACTGGAGTTGTACATTGGGAGCACATTTGCCTAGAGTTCCACAATCTGCACAGGCTTCCAATAAGCCCTTGGGTAGAATTCAAGATGGTGGTTATTGTCACCCCACTAAAGAAGTGGATGTAATGAGAGTGCTTGACCAGACCAGGAGGGAACCTGTTGACTTATTGCCAGGACAGGTTTATTCCCTGACTGGCATTGTTGCTATTACCTTTCATAATGTCACATTTCAACTATATGTATAATAAACAATTGCCCATCAAGCCAGTATATAGCCTTCAAAAATCCATAGTCATTCGACAATCATTCTGTTTAGTTTGTCTTCAGAATCTGTGAGGATGAGCTCTCACATGCCTCTTCTTACCCTTGTTACCCCCAAACCTTTGGATGTAAGCTTGAGACATGGTCTACTCACTCCCACCTCCCATCTGGTTTCTAGGGAGTGTGGGTTTTGTCCCTTTATCCCTCAAGAGGGTGCCTGCCCCTAGGTGACCAGATGTCCTGATATTATAGAGACAGTCCCGATATTTGGGGCTTTTTCTCATATAGGTGCCTATTAATCCCCACTCCCTGTCCCGATTTTCCACCCTTGCTATCTGGTAACCCTAGGTGCCCCATGGATGTATTGAGTGCTCTTCCACGCTCTCCCCCCCATCCCACCTCCACACACAAGTGTTACAGGCAGCAATTCTTTGGATAAAAGAAAGAAATAAGGCAGGTCTGCCTCTCTATGAAGTGTTTGTCACCCAGGCACTCCTTTTAATAGCAAAGGGGGCAGGCAAGGGAGATTATTCAACCCTCCCCAAGAGCTAAATTCCTTTCTTTGCCCCACCTCCTCAGAGATTGGGGCCCAGAGATTCTGATGACCTAACCTCAGCTTCTCTAAGATGATGGACTATTGATCTCCCAACCACACCGGGATGGCCTTTTACTCCCTACACACTGAGCCGTGGTTTACACTACAAACTTATGTCGGTATAATGATGTCACTCGGGTGTGGAAAATCCACACCCCTGAGCGATGTAGTTGTACAACCTAATCCCTGGTGTAAACGGTGCTATGTCGACGGGAGGGCTTTTCCTGTGGACATAGCTGCTGACTCGGGGAGGTAGAGTACCTACATTGCCGGGAAAGCTTCTGGTGTCCTTTACATTTTCACAGGCAGTCAGAGACTACAGAAAGAAGTCCTCCCCAAACCCTATACAACAGGAATGAAGCTTCCGGTTGACAATTTAACTCCCTAAAAGGCATACGCTAGTTTTGAAGCAGTTAACGCACACACATGTTGTTCAGTCTATTAACCTCATGCTCTTTTGTATTTAACCCTGTAAAGCACAGGAGAGTACAGACTATACTAAACAATAAAACATCCTAAACACATCACTCACCCTTCCCTGGGGAGTCCTTGTGAGGGAGTAGGAGCAGGGCTGGCCCACAACATTTTGGGACCTGAGGCGGGGAGCTCAAATGATGCCCCCATGCTCATTCGCTTGGGCTAAAACTTTGAAAGGTCTCAATTCTGCCTTCTTCCTGTTCTACTCCTCTCATGGTACTGCTTTTCTACCTACCCCAATAAAGGAGAACTAACAACTTAAAATGCCTTGTTCAAAAATTTTAAGTTACACTTAACTTTCAAACGCCTCAACAGCAAATGTAACTTTTCTTGTCTGCATAGTAAACACTGACATTTTTATCTGTTTGAATAATCAAAGTGGTGCTTTCCGTGCCTTCTTGGTTGCAATAATTTGAACTGCTTCCTGTAGGTCCACAGTCTGGGCCAGCTCAGGCTCTATTGAGATGGTTGTAAGGCCGATCAGCATCTCCTGTGTCATTGTGGAGCATAGATGTGTTTTTATTAACTTCAGGTTGGAGAAGCTGTGTTCTCCACTGGCAACTGTTACAGGAAGTGTTAGAAGTCTGCGCAGAGCCACAAAAGCATTTGGAAAGAGGGTGGTCAGCTGATTTGTGCACATATGTTCCAGAACAGCCTTTGGAGTTCATCCTGCTGAAATGTATCTTGAAAGGGCTTTCAGTTCATCACCTAAATCACTTGCATCAATATTGCGCATGTCAACACTGTCTCTAGTGCCCTGCATTGCTGGTATAGGTCTTCTTCAGGTATAGTGAGGAGTTTTGGCATATCATACACAGCCCAAATATACATATATAATATGCTGTGTTCCTTGAGCTGCATGAAATGTTCTTCAACTGACTGTATTGCACAATCTAGCACCTGGTTAAAGAATTCAACTTTGAATTGTTGTTTGGGGTCTCTAATGGGATTATCTCATGCCACGTAATCAAAATGTCGTCGTCTTCGGTGACTTTTGTATTCTTGAATGGGTGGGAAAACAGCTTCAGTGTGAAGTTCCTCTGCCAATTTCTGTGCATTCTTCAGAACGTTTTGAAATCCCTCATCTGACCGGTAAGACTGTAGGTATGACTTTGCTTTGTCCAGTTGTTCCATTGCTCCAGATATATCAATGTCAACACCTTGGGGTCTCTTTTTTTGCAACATTTATTTGAAACAGTATGTCATGCCGCAATGCTAAGCCACACAGAAATTTGAAGTTATGTGTGTTTCTGGTGATTCCATTGCCCTCTGCCACTGTTCTCCCACGAACAGTTCCTGTCATAGCATTATCCTCCATAATGGCAACTTTGGCAGCATGTATCTTCCCAATTTGGTGTTTGATAGGCTTTATCGCCACCACTCGACTTTCCCATTGTGTGGCACTCAGTGGTTTCAGTGTCAGGGATGATGTTCCCAGATGTTGCTTCAAAATTTGCCATCGATGAGTTGATGCAGAGAAAAAATACACAGATGCTTTGAATTACATTAAAAAATTCTGCAGCCTCATTAGAAGCTGACGCTGCATCACTGACCACCAAGCTCAATGAATGAGAACTGCATGGGACAAAGAAAGCTCGAGAGTTTAACTCTTGGATCCATATCTGCACTCCTCTGTTCTTTCCTCTCATGTTGGCACCATTTATCATCAGGGCTGTCCTTAGGCCTACGCAGCTGCATAGGGCATCATTAAATTTGCTACATACGTGGCAACACCAGCCCTGGTGACCAGCCCTATCCCTCGGCCAGCCCCCCTTGCAAGGGGCAGGGCCGTCCTTGGGGGGGGTGGGGCCCCGGACAACTCCTTCTGCCCTGCGTCTAACCCTTCCCCCCTGCTCCTCCCTGTCTCTATTCCCCCCCAGGTTCGGCTCCAGGTCCCAGCACGCCAAGTGCATGTTTGGGGTGTCAAGCCGTGAGGGGTGCTCTGCTGGTGCCATGAGGGCAGCAGACAGGCTGCCTTCAGCAGCTTGCCTGCGGAGGGTCCGGTGGTCCCACGGCTTCAGTGGACCTCGGGAGGTCCGGCACGCCTGCGGGAGGTCCACCGAAGCCGCGGGACCACCGGACCCTCCAGAGACAAACCGCCGGAGGCAGCCTGCCTGGCATGCTTAGGGCGGCAAAATCCCTAGAGCCGCTTCTGATTCCCCCTCTTCCTCCAGTGACCCCGCACTTACTGGCACTCCACTTCCCTTGCCCCGGCCCCAGCCACGTCACTCAGGTTGGTGAACGGACCACCTCAGGCTCTCACCGGTGGCGGGAAGCAGAGCGCTGTGGCTGGGAGGTGGCAGAGTAGAGTGGGCTGTGGCCAGGCTGCTCTGCTTCCTGTCACTGTCGGTCAGTGGTGGGGGCATTCCTTCCCCCAAACCCCCTCCCCCGAGTGACACGGCTGGGGCCAAGGCGAGGGAAGTGAAGCGGGCTGCTCCTGGCCCCCTGCTAATCCTCTGGGCCTGTGGGCCCCCCAAAAATGGCCCCCACAGCTCCTGCCTCCCAGACCCTGGGGGGGAGGGGAGGCCTGGGGCCGCGTAGGGCACCCAAATGGCTAGGGACAGCCCTGATTATCGTAGCCCTGACCTCTCATGTCAGCTATCACAATTCCTGTATTGTTGAGCTTTTTAAGAAGCACATTTGTCATAGCAGCTCCTGTGGTATAATCAATGTCAATAAATTCTAGAAAATGCTCTGAGCGTCACCATTGCAGGGACTTTTTCACTAGGTTCTGTTGCTGTTACAAAACGCACCATTAAAGTCTTTGTTCCGTATGGCTGATGTCAGTCCAGAATAACAGAGTAATATCTTGCTGACTTCAGATCTGCCACAATCTTGTGTTTGACTTTTGTTGCCAGTAACTGTATGATCTCATTTTGAAGTGTTTTACCAAGGTAGTGGTGTGTGTACATTTCTTGTGTGGTGACTCTTGTTAGATGCTCCTGGAGTACAGCGTCAAACTCAGCCATCAGCTCCACAATTTTAAGGACATTTCCATTGTTTGGCACATACAGCTGATCTGAAGTGCCACACAGTGCTAGGTTTTGGGTTGCAAGCATTCTCACAATGGCAATGAGCCTTTTCAGAACATTTTTGCTAGTAAAGAGAATCTGATGCAATCTTCTCTTGATGCTGATCATCTATGGTGGCCTTTAACCTTAGTCTCATCTCAAGCTCCTTCCACCTATGGAATGCTCTCTGGTGATTTGTTGCCTTCTCATGGCATGCCAGATTTCTAGCCAGATTTTTCCAGTCCTTTGTTGCTGTAGAAACCAATGTGACTGGAACATTAGACTGGAAGAGTTTGCAACAAAAACCCATCTTTGTTCTCCTTACTCTAAGGCCATTGAAGAAGGGGTGTACTCAAATGGATATATTCATGGGCGGTACCTTGTTTATTTTTGTGGTTTTGATTAATAGGATAGGCACCCAGAGCACAGCACTTGTGCCTGTAGTTGCATCTTAGAAATCTGAAGACATAAGTCAGTCTCAAGAGGCATCCCTGACAACATGCGCTAATTTATGGCAACTCATATTTTATAGTTTGATTCTGTTTCAATAGCAAGAACACAGGATTTCTAAAAGTGCTGCCAACCCATTTTATCCCAAGTCTTGCAGTATTTTGGTGTTTCTTGTAAAGCCCTAGCTCATGTGAATTCATGAAAATCTCAACTTTCATTATTAAAAAAATGTGTCTAGCCCTTATGGGCACAGAGAAAAGCTTGAAAATGTGACCTGACTGCACACTAAAGGTTTAAATATCAAAGTTAATGAAAAAGGATCCAAAGTTTGTGTGTCTTTAAATATCATGATTGTTAAGCCAATTTTATAGTTTGGGGTGGGATGACTCCTGATTTTTAACACTTTTTCAGTTGGCAGTACTCAGCACAACATTTATTTGTTTATGCAGACTCTTGGTCCTGAGTTTAGGATTTTTTTTCAGTTCACATTCTTTCTCCCTCTTTCCCAGATTTCTAAGGATCACCCAGTGTTTCCTCCTCTTTTAGTTTCACCACTCTGTGGTTGAAGAGGTCAGTTTTCTGTTCACAGTGCTCTGACTCAGTCAGAGAAGTATCTAGACTGTGGGGCAGAATGGTACTTGGGGCAGCCTGGCCTGCTGCCACACAACTGCAGCCGCACTACACAGTGTATGTCTACTTGAGCTGGAAATTAAACCTCTATCTTGAAGTGTTAGATCTACCCTTAGTCCTTGATCCTGCCATGCTGTGCTCCCACAGATCCCTGTTAGCTTCAGTGCTAATTTCTGCATGGGTGTAGCAATCTGCATGCAACAAGTTACAGGTACAGGGTCTTAAATTTTAGAACTGAAATTCATGTGAATGGGCTTTCTCACTACCTTTCTGGTTATTACAGCTTTCGGGTGGGCCAGAAATACTGCAAGGTCACTAGTATAGACTTTCTTATGGGAGTTTCCTGTCATAATCTAAACCAGAGAGACAAAGTGGATGAGGGTAATATCTTTTATTAGACAAACTTCAGTAAAAGATAATTACCTCACTCGCCTTGTCTCGCTAATATCCTGGGACCAAAATAGCTAAAACCATGCTGCATAGTTTAAACCAGTAATTCAGGTATACCTTGAAATAACAAACAATATATAATATAATATAATTAATAATTATTGATTTTATTATAATTAATAAAATATCCCATCGTGATTTGTATGCAGTTCAACTTTGGCACAAACCTTGTTTTCTGCATGGGCTGTTGGGCAGGGCCTTACTTTATCCCAGGCAGTTCAACCTCTGTACAACTGAAATAATTTTGAGACAGAAAAAAAATTATGTATGTTGACAACTCTATGTGCCACTCAGTAACCTGATGTGAAATTAAACTAGGCACACAAAAGACACTTTTGACTAAAGGGGCACTAATTTACAGGTCATTTGTTGACTTAGTTAAGAAAATTTCTTGTGGTTTCAGAAAATCAGGATTATTTCCTTTTTAATAAGGAAGGAGCATCCGTTCGACAGAAAATAAAGCTGTTTTAAACCTGCTAAATACTATGCAATAGATGTGTACTGCTAATTAAGGTACATGTTGAATTGTAATTATGTCATCCTGAGGGATTTACATATAGAGTCTAGTTAAAATTTGATTCAATCTTCTATCACTCACAGAAGGCGCAAATTATTATTCATTTAGTGCTCTCTGATTTCAGTTCTAAAGGTAATCCAGAAAAAAAGAGAGGGATTTTTGTTTTATCAGCTTTGTTTAAGAACTAAGATCCTTTAATTATCACACTGTACCAATAGTCTGCTACCAATTTACCGACAAAGCAGTTCAGGTCTTAAACTGACAATTTCCCCTACTGACAGAGAAAGATAGATTGATGAAGTGTCTAGCCAACAAGCAAATACACCAAATTTGATTTTGATGCTTCTTGTTGTCACCACTAGATAAAGTTTCTTGGCTGCCCAAGTAAAAGCATGTGGAACTTGTATAACACCTTTCAATCAAACCTATGAAAGTATAGAACACAGATCTAAAAAAGAAAAGGGTGCAATGATGAATTAAGGCTAAACTGGACCCATATCCAGTAAGCTTTTGGGACTTTTGGACAGACTGTTTCTTCCAGATTAACCTTGGGAGACCCTATCTCTGGCCCCCAGATAGACACTTACCTTACAGAAATTAATAATTAATTAAGTCTCCCAATAGCCCAGTGAAAGAAATAAGTAGAGTCATATCTGTTTTATAGGGAAATTACAGTAGGTGACCTTAAAAGGAATATTTTTTGCAGTACTGAACTTATAACTGTAAATTGATATACCTTCCTATACAGTAATTACCATTAAAAACCAGTATTTATCCATATTAGTCTGACAGTGGTAACTGAGATTATACCAGTTTTACCATATAGTTGGCATAGGAGCTATATCTGATAATCATTGGCAATTGTTCATTTTCTTTTTTAATGATTTCTGCTATACTTAGAATATAATATCCTGGTGATGTGTTTTTATTGCAGCAAGATAAATGGTCTCCTACTCTTTCTTACCGTAAATTCTTGCCCACTGAAGACAATGGGATTAATTGTCTGAAGAAAGATTACTTACCAGAGTAAAGGTTGCAGGATCTGGCCCTACATAAACCACCCACTACTGAAAGGCAGTCTCCTCTGAGGTAGAATGCGGCAGCTGCTTAGCAGCTCGCTGCAATGCTTTGCAAGAGTTTAGTGCCAGAACAGTAAACAAGGACAGTGGGTAAAACCTAGTTCTAAAGTAAAAGCTAACTTTGACTTGCTGCACTGTGGAAGGTAGAAGCTCAGAAATCTGTGTCTGGCAAAAGTTGGTGGCATTTTGATAAGGCCAGTTGGCAGGAGGATGTAAAAGAACCCAAGTGAGTGACATTTCTGTTTGTAGGATACAAGTGAGCTTATAGCAAACATTCTCCTCTGGGTGTCCCTTCCAACTTACTGCCTCCACACAGCTGCTCGTTTTCAGTATTGGCCATGGGTTGGAGTGGGTTAGCTAACCACTGAAAAAATCAATTGCTGATTGTCTTTGGAAAAAAGACATATATCGAATTTGGCACACCAGCTTTCTGGCACACTGCACCATACTACTGTGTTTTGTAAAGGATTTTTTATACAGGCTATTTTAAAACTCTTTGCAGAGTTAAATAATATTGTAATAGTAGAGGGAGGAATTGAAAGTTCAAGG
Source organism: Chelonoidis abingdonii (assembly GCF_003597395.2). Classification (NCBI taxonomy): domain Eukaryota; kingdom Metazoa; phylum Chordata; order Testudines; family Testudinidae; genus Chelonoidis; species Chelonoidis abingdonii. The sequence continues at coordinate 126,064,902 of NC_133769.1, forward strand.
CAAGAGAAGAAAAGGCAGTTTTCAGCTGAGATTTGGAAAGAGATGAATTGGTGAGGTAGAGAGATGCAGAAAGGTGATCACACATAAGGCAGAAGCTGCCAGAAGGAGGCTCCTTCTCTGTTGGCTAGATAAGATTGAGTGAAGAGACCTAGAAAGAGGCAAGAGCTAAATGAGGAGAGGGGAGTGGGGAGATCTTTGAGGTGAAATGACATAAATCCAGGAAGGGTCTGTGGGTTGTATGTCTGTCTGTATGTATGTATTTATTTATTTTGGAGAGGAGTGACCTTTTGAATGGATACTGAAAAACTGAGGAGTCGATGGATTTGTCTGAGTGGTTGCATGCCACCTTTGCTTCTGGATATATATTGGGGTAGGCAACCTATGGCACACGTGCCAAAGGCGGCACTCGAGCTGATTTTCAGTGGCACTCACACTGCCCGGTCCTGGCCACCGGTCCTGGGAGCTCTGCATTTTAATTTAATTTTAAATGAAGCTTCTTAAACATTTTAAAAACCTTATTTACGTTACATACAACAATAGTTTAGTTATATATTATAGACTTATAGAAAGAGACCTAAAAACGTTAAAATGTATTACTGGCTCGTGAAACCTTAAATCAGAGTGAATAAATGAAGACTCGGCACACCACTTCTGAAAGGTTGCCAATATGTACTATAGACCAGATTCTCTGGCCTGTTCTCCCTTTGAACCACTTGAATGGTGCAAAGAGTGTGGGGACTGACTATATCTCCCCTGCTTGGGGGTACCCCACAATATGAGGGAATCCCCTATGGGTATAAAGCTGGCATAGCTGGCACCTATGCTTTAGTCCCTGCAACCACCAGTGTAGGGGTATGTCTGGGGTGGCTGATAAAAATTAGAGCAGCCCTCAGACTAATCTAACTTGTGCTGGGGCAGAAAAGCTGCTGAAATATATTTCCAAAAAATAAGTCTTACCAGTCAGCTGACTAAGAATTATGAAGTCTTTTAAGGCATTCTGAGGCTACTGTCATTGATTTAAAAAAACAACAACAAAAAAGGCAACAAAATGGAATTGTTTCATGCCATAGACTAGTAATGATTTCAAGAAGTTTGGAGATTCCAAAAGATATAAGGGTTTTCTGGCAGGGACAGTCCCCAACAATTTCTCATCTTTCTGCAATGACAAGGAGATAAGATGATTGTTCAGTATTACCTCATGATCTTGTTGTAGAACAATGGTACAAAAGTACGGTGCTGCCCTAGCTCTCATTTTGTTCTTATTGGGAATATACCTAGGTTCCCCTCTATTGCACAAATAAGTACGCAAAAACCTGGGGCTCTGCATTTAAAAGCTCAGATCTTGTTGTAGCATGGAGGTAAGAAAGCATCTAGAGTAACTGGTATGTGCATTAAACCACTTGCTTCCTGAGCATCTGACATCAACAACTTCAAGCATTGTGCTCACATTTTGGTTTTCTGGTGCTATGTTTAAAAGGCTTAAATCTAATGGAATTTACATCCCATGTAATTTTGATTTAATGTGTCAATGTAAAATAGACAGAAATGTTTCTGAGCGTGTGACTCTCCATTTCATTGGCAGAGGCAGGTTTTGCTCCCTGATTTTTGTTACGCATTATGTGAGCAGAGAATGATGGAAAAAGGAACATGCTGAGAACCATATTAATAATTTATGGATGTATCATTTTAAACTGTCACTGAACGAGAAAGACTAGGACAATTCACTAACCGCACCTCTACCCCACAGTAGCCAATTTAATGACGCAACTAGGTGAGAAGCAGCTCGGGAAGAGTGCAAGGTACCTTAGTGCTAGTTTTGAGCAAGCTGCAAAGTCAAACCTGGCTCTTAACTTCCCTTAAGTTCATGAGTATTTGGATCTGGGGATTTGGCTGGGTCCATTATACAGATAGGAGCAGCTATAAAGTCTGGATCTCAATTTCTCAGTGTATCTGTGTGTTTGAAGCTTGTCTTTTGTTCATACCAATCTCTGCTGTTTAAGTTGAATGCTATGCAATTATTCACCATGGAGAAGTGTCATGGCATTCATCAGCATCCCCACAATAACAAACACATGTGCAGTGAAATTTTATTTGGGGTCAGAACCTGAGGTCTTCTGGCTTGACTTCTCTTCAACCAGAAATTCTTAAGGATGTCCAAAGGAAGAACCAGAACCAGTTCCTAAATCACTAACCTGTTAAAAACCCTAATTTAGGGACCGATTCTCATCGCACACCAAATCAGGACTAACTCCACTATAGTCAGTGGAAGAACTAACATACCACCAATGTGACAGTGGAATTTGGCTCCAGGCCCTTACTCATAACCATTTTAAGGAGGAATACAAGGTTAAACTGAGAGCCAAATTTGGCCCTAAAACCATATCCCTATCACATAAGAATTAAAATATTTTCAAAGTGATTAAAACAGGAGATTTTTTAAGACCGAACTTTTTTGGTGATGTTTTTAGATATTTTCCATAGAAGAGGAAATCAGGAAATTATAGCCCAATCCAAATGTCGATGACTCACTTTAGAAAATGTCTCCATTAATAAAAAAAAAAAAAAGTCAGTTTATTGCAAAAGATCTTTAGTGCTTCTGATCCGCTGCTACTAGGTATTAACACCACCTGTTGGGGGTCTGGTTCAGGGGCAATATCCGTACCTTCCAGGCTGCACATGATTCCAAAGGCTGCGGTTGCTGGCTGCATGGCAAACTGACCTTCCAGGGATGAGGTCCACAAAAGGAAGTAGCAGAGACCTTCAGGAGGCCAGTGAAAGCTGTAAATGAGCTCAATGCCTCCCACTGCCTCTACTCCTTAAGCTGTAGCCACTTTTGAGTCTGTATAACCTACTCAAGTCACTCTGGGAGCAATTCCTTCTCCCTTCTACATGGGTGCAGGACTGGAGGTGGCTGCATTCCAGGCCCAGCTTTCTTTCTCTGTTCTCTGAATAAGGAAAACCTTTTGCTGCTGGCATGAGCAGGGCAATCCCACCTGAACAGCTTTAAAGAGAGTGTTCGTGGGGGCCTCTATCTCTGTTCACTAGAGCGACAATAGGAACATCCACTTTCTTCATTATGAAAGTTGAGGGCTCCTTTGCTCCATCGTTACTTTGTCTAGGGTTAACAGCAAGACAATCTTTGACTCGATGGTCCTCTACTCTTCCCTGTGGCTCATCTTCAGGGCAGAATGACCTTTTAAAATTCTTCCCTAGCTGACTGAACATCAGGGATTCTGTATTAGGATGCAGGCGATGCAATGAGTGTGCTCAATCTGTTCCCATCCCTCGTCCCAGTGTTATTCCCCTGGGGCAGTCATAGGCAGCTGCATAATACCTAGGCCTAGCAATACATAGCCTCAGCTGAGGGAGAAGTCCCCCCTCAAAATGAGGAGCAGCCTCTGCAGCTGCATATGTAGAGAGACCTAAGGTGCTTCCTTGGGGCAGCAGCCACAAAGGCTGCTTTCTGCTGGATAGGGTCCTTATTCTTTAATCATTAGCAATAATGAGGTTTTTGTCATATGGAAAAAAAAAGAAAAAAAAGAGAGACAGAAAAGAAAGAAAAAGAAAAGATTGGGAATAGTTGGGATTATCTCTGTGCCGTCTCTCAGGTCCAGTGACAACATGACTACAATGGGCAGCTTTCAGAACTGCATATGGTCTTCCTTCCGAGGGAGTTGATTAAGCGACTCCGGATGAAATTGAAATCCTGTGATTTGACCTTTGTCTGGCCTGGGAGGGCTGCAATTCGCATAACAATTTCCTTTTGTTCTTTGTTTGGAGTTATTAATCCAACATGAGCCTCGAATTAATCAGGGGTAGTGCGTTGTTACATTTCTAATTCACAGCTCCGCTGCTTGTGTCTTTTTTAATTAAGGCCGAATGATAGCAGGCCCTAGCCCCTGATTGCAACACTTACTAACCACACATTGAGGGATGAAGAGGCTAAATAGGCAGAATGAGATTACTTCAAGGTTTCACTTAATTGTTTTCTTCCTTTAAGTAAAGAGCATTGAACGAACATTGTTAATTCCAGGCTGGGAGTATTTCTTTTATGTGCGTGTGTGCCTGTGTGTGTCTGTGTGTTAGGGTGAGGGAGGTTAGAATGGTTGCAATGAGGACTCTGAGCTTAAGGGTTTGTAAAATTGAAGCTCGTGGTTATTGATTTAAACCATTCTTCCTACGTCCCCTGGGAGCTAAAGGTGGAGGGAGAAGGAAAAGAGTTGAAGAACATTAAACTTCAGTTAGTAATGTGGATTTGCTTTTATCAGGTTTGACCCCTTTTGTTTATGTAGATTTTTGTTGTTGTATGTTTGCTGAAGGTTCAAAGGTGGGAAATACAAGAAGACTGACTAGTAAGGCAATGTACTGAGAGATACTAATCTCCTCAAAGCTTCCCAATCGTAATAATGGTAATTAATAAAATCGGGGCAAGCCAGTAGTATCACACAGCAGGTTTTGTTCATGCTGAAGAATGTGTGAATAATATTTCAAAAGCTGTTTGTAAATTTTTATTGTTGGAACTGCTCAGGGCCGCAAAGACCCAGGTGTAGATGATCTCAGTTAGATTTCTTCTGTGGAAATTAATCTGTGCCAGGCACTCACTGCACTAGAAAATACAGGCACTAGGAGCCGGATCCTGCCATCTTTACTCGCATGAGTGGTTTCATTGAATTTAAATAAGGATTATTCCATATGAATAAAGGTTGCAGGATCAGACCCAAGATTGGTGCCTTGTCCGCAGAGTGGATGAGTGGATTTTCAAATGGATATAAATTTATGGGGAAGGGTTAATGCTTACAGTCCATAGGTCCTGGAAATAGGGGTGCTGGGGTTGTTGCTGCACCCCTTGGTTTGAAGTGGTTTCCATTGTATACAGAGTTTACGGTTTGGTTCAATGGCTCTCAGCACCCTCATTCTACAAATTGTTCCAGCGCCCATACAGTCCCAATTCCGCAGTTGTTGCATGTGCAGAATTCCCATTCATTTCAGCATGTGTTGTCTGCTTGTAAACACTAAGATATCTAGCCCTGTAGTTGCCAGGAATTAACTGTTCCAGGGTTATTTAATTTCTGCAAAGAGGTGGGGTGGAGGGGGAAAGTACTTGTATGAAATAGTTATAATTTATGTCACTGTTGATCATACAAGCTCATACAGATGCAGAACTAGTATTCTAGCCCTGTTATGTGACTATGGTATTGCCTTTCTAAATTCTGCATATGCTGTGGCTGTTTCATGCTGGATTAGCTAAAAACGCAATGGTAAAACCTCTAGATGGGTTCAGTGAAAGAAGTGTACAAACTCCAAAAGAGAGAGTGCTCCAGGTAAAAGCTTATTTCTGTCTTTAGAAGTCTATATTGTACACAGAGTTGGCTTTGTTAAACGAGCATGAAAATGACAGGCTATGTCCAGGCTTGCATAGAAATTCGTGCATTTGTTTGAAAGCAACAAGTAAACAAACCACTGTTCTTCTCCCGTCAAAGACTTTGGATCAGATCTTGGTGTAAATCAGCATAGCTCTATTTCACTCAGTGGGACTATGCTGATTTACACCAACTCAGGGTCTGGCACTTCACTGTTCATTCTATACATTGTATATATAATATATACAGTGACATGTTCTGTATATAAATATGTGAGCAGAGGGCTCCGATAGCCTTTGCGCTCATATATCCAAAGCCTGAGCATGGTCTGTATTGTCTTCTCGGGTTATGTATGCTCTAATCCTGTGATGTGCTGAATGCCAACTACTACTCCCATTCAGGAGAATAGGAGTTGATGGTATTGTCACTGAAGTCAATGCAATTTAAGGGTAGTCAGAACTCTTGTAATGAGGGCGTTCTTACTTGTAATTCCAATTCATACACCTCAGTCAGTCTCTAGGAGTCAGAGTCTGATGCCCTGTTGTTGAGCAGTACCTGTCTTCACAAGTAGTTCCACTGAATCATACTGTGGGTGCACTAAGTACTACTCACTCTGTGTACCTATGTCAGAATCTGGCCCTCAATTATTTATTTTGAATTTCCTTTGCCATTTGTGTGCTCTGAATATTTCACATATGTCCATCTTGGTCTCTTTTTTTCTGGAAGTTTGCAAAATAAGGAATGTTTGTTCAGCATATTCAGTTTCAGGATTGAAATCTACATTGAGCTCATCTCTTTACCTTTTAAATCTGTGTGTTTCTTTTTAATTATGCTTTCAAGGCTATTTTGTTGATGGACATTCTTATTTAAGGAGCCATATTACATGGCAAATAGGCTGTAGGTTGAATGAATAACAGTAGTCCCATTTTGTTTGTTGTGTGGGCTGTTAAGGATAAGATCTTAAAAATCTATGTTCAGTGTGTTGTGTGTTGTTTTTAAGATCCTATGGCATTCTTCATAAAAATAGAGTCTGGGTGTTCTTGTCCAAAATTCCCTATCCTGATTCTTGTGGAGCAAACTCTTCATCATTTGTATTTTCAGCTGCTGTCCTTTACCTCAGAAGTTTTTCTATGTGTGCTGTGCATATATTTTCAGCGCTTTGAGAGCCTTCAGAACGAAAGCTGCTATATAAATGTATGACGTTGTTATAATAATTTGTTGGATGGTTATGCCCCATAATAGAGTTTGGTATTTTTGAAGCATTTTGTTAAACAAAGATAACTTGGATATCCTTTCTACAGTTGTCAGTGTCTGGTTTGCTCTCTCTGTAACATGTCGTTGCAGATTCCTTTTAATTACTCTATCAAGGGTGTTAGGCATCTTGCCATACTCAGGAGCCAAAGGGCTGAGGGGCTAATGTTTTTTCTATCTGTGCCCAATGTGTTTTTAGTCTGCAGTTATTTATGGGCAGTCCATTGGTCAATAGTTCTTGAGTACACACAGCTGTAATCTACACAGTTACTAGCCCACAAATAAACAAGGGGCTACTTTTGTTATTGCTGCCTCTGTCATTCCTGGCAGCTTTAGACAATCTGTTGCCATTTAAGGCAACATGTCACTAGACTTTTGTTCATTTAGGCTTTTTTTTTTTTAATTTACACTTTGCTATAATCCAAATTCATACAGAGCATGGGGATGTGCTCCTCGTGTCACTGGTAACAAGTTTGCCCCTGTGTGGCATAATGTCAGATATCAGCCAGAGAATGTCAACCATTGGTCCAAAATGTGGGGTAGGTGCTGTTGTTACTTATCATGAAATTGGTGACAAGTTGGCCCTGGCCTATTATTTCTTGTGTTCTCTCTTCTTTTGGACATAAGGTAGAGATTACTATTAATGGTTCTTTTAGTTTCTAGGAGCTCCTCCCACTGTGCTGTCTCACTGTGATTCCCCCCACCCCCCTTTCCTGGTTGAATGGTTGTCTTTGATGTCACACAAGAGAATACTGTTGGCTAACAGTCTAGAGGCTGCTTCATTTGAGCTAACCACCACATGAAAACAAATGTGATCCATCATATTTCATTAACTAGTTGCCCCCTGTTCGGATGCCCTTTTTTGATGTCAGAGCGCATCCTGACAGAAATAAAAAAAAATGTGTGTGATTAAGACCAGTAATAATACTCATTGCATTGTATTGTAAATTACCTTTTGGGGCCCTGCTACTTTATCAGCCCCACTGGCTTTGGCTCGAGTACATTTTTGACTACTCTGTATATACAGTGTATTAGCGCAATGGAGATCATTATGTGGCCTGTATTTGAGTCATTTTTATTTAAGATGCCAAACAATAAGCTGTTGATTGGGGGAACAAGAGGCGAACAATAACGTTCTGTGTCACATAATATACCACCATTTTCCAGCTTTGCTTTAGAAGGGTCCTCTTTATTGTTTTTGTATAAAAATGGTTCTTAGGAGGAGGAATATTTTGCTGAGGTATGTCATTATTTTGCAAATTTCTATTATCTCATCATGTTGTCTTCATTGTAAATTGCAGCTAATTAGGAACCTAGTTAGAGCCCCAGCTTTGAGGCTGGCTTTTTTGTGAAAAGAGCCCACCGATTACTGCACTACAAGAGAGGAAGGGAGAGAAAAAGGAGATTAATCTGGTTACCTAGGCGACACTCGCTTCCATCTGCGAGGAACAATACATTTTTGTTTCCTTGGCTCAGTTCAGATCTGTTTTGTTTAGGGGGGAAAAAAATAGAGGGAGAGAGAGAGAACGTAGCCCCACAACAATGCTGAATTCTGTCTAGCCCCAGCTTACCGGCTTCGATTCCTCTGCAAGTTAGGGGTCCCAGGGGAGTGGGAAGATGAAAGAGATAAGCTCCAAAGTTGTCAAAGGTCATGACCTTGCCACACAAAGCCAGCAGTTTTACTTCTAAATCCCCTTCTCCCAAAAAGCACTTAATGAAATAATATACTGTGCTTCTCAACACCCCGTAGCCTTTATTAAGCAGCAAGGCCCCCGAGATTGTGAATTTAAGGAGTCATTTAAAACTTCTGACTAAACTGTCAGTGACAGCTTCTATGGTAGATGGGCTATTTTTCTGTGTGCACGAGACAACTTTTTTTCAGTATCTCCCGTAAGTAGCAATGTAGTTTCCCTGACACACGTTTTATGACTGCATTTGCACAAAAGGTGGAGGTCTGTGAATGCAGGACAGTCTGCTTTATTTAAAAAAAAAAATTCTCCTTCAGTTACCTTCACAGGGTCATGGTTTAAAAGAAGAAACTAACCTGTGTCTTCTGTCGTGCTTCAAATTATTAAGCCTTTCCATGACTGTTGCGCACAATAGACAATGCAGTCATGTTATTGGCTTCTTTTTATGTAGCTTGCCATAGAAAGGGCTGAGGTAATAACCAGAGCTGATAGAGCCTGGCTAAAATGCTCAGAAAGGCTCAGAAGCCCTTGAACTGAATTGGCTAAATCCAGTCTTTTGATAAGCAAAATGCTTTCTCCAGGTTTTATGCCATCATGTATAATGTTTTGCTATCTGGTGGTGGTATGGATTATGACCTAAAGTCACAAAAATATTGAAGTTACTGGTTTTAGCTTATCTGAGCTTTCAAACCTGGATGACTGATCAAATCAGAACAAGTATCAGGCTAACAACCCTACAATCTCCACTTTGTGTTGTACTAAAGTACTGTTCTATATTTCCTTCTCTGGAACAAGCTCTTAAAGGCTGTCTCAGTGATGATGCTTGTCTCTCTTTGACTGGGAATGATGGTCATCAAATTTGAAAATACAAATGTGCAGTTGGGATGAAGGAAGGTACCGGACTTATTTAGTGTATATGCAGAGAAGCAATAATGATCTTGGAGTTAAAGCATAGGACTAGGAGTCAGGAGATCAGAGTTCTATTTCTGGTCTGTCACAGGCTTTCTGTCAAACCTTGGGAAATTCATTCAACCTATTGATGCCTTGGTTTTTCTTTTTCTAAAATGAGGATATGCAATGGGGTTTGGACCTTGCACGGAGATGAGGAGAGTGAAGGAACAGTACTGGGCCAAGAGGGCCCCACCTCTTAGCAACTAAACAGGGCCCCAGCTGAAGTTCATGGGAGATTTGCCATGAACCTTAAGGTAAGCAGAATCAACCCAATCAACACTAAACTGGGAGGAGTGGTAGATACACTGGAGGGTAGTGATAGTATACAGAGGGACCGAGACAAATTAGAAGATTGGGCCAAAAGATGCCTGATGAGGTTCAACAAGGACAAGTGCAGAGTCCTGCACTTAGGATGAAAGAATCCCATGCACTGTTACAGACTAGGGACTGAGTGGCTAGGCAGCAGTTCTGCAGAAAATGACCGAAGGGTTACAGTGGACGAGAAGCTGGATATGAGTCAACAGTGTGCCCTTGTTGCCAAGGCTAACGGCATTTTAGGATGTTTAAGTAGGGGCATTGCCAGCAGATTGAGGGACATGATCATTCCCCTCTATTCGACGTTGATGAGGCCTCATCTGGAGTACTGTGTCCAGTTTTGGACCCCATACTACAAGAAAGATGTGGGAAAATTGGAAAGAGTCCAGCGGAGGGCAACAAAAATGATTAGGGGGCTGGAGCACATGACTTATGAGGAGAGGCTGAGGGAACTGGGATTGTTTAGTCTGCAGAAGAGAAGAGTGAGGGGGGATTTGATAGCTGCTTTCATCTACCTGAAAGAAGGTTCCAAAGAGGATGGATCTAGACTGTTCTCAGTGGTACCAGATGACAGAACAAGGAGTAATGGTCTCAAGTTGCAGTGGAGCAGGTTTAGGTTGGATATTAGGAAAAACTTTTTCAGTAGGAGGGTGGTGAAGCACTGGAATGGGTTACCTAGGGAGGTGATAGAATCTCCTTCCTTAGAGATTTTTAAGGCCTGGCTTGACAAAGCCCTGGCTGGGATGATTTAGATGGGAATTGGTCCTGCTTTGAGCGAGGAGTTGGACTAGATGACCTCCTGAGGTCCCTTCCAACCCTGATATTCTATGATTCTATATTCTATGAACTGTAGAGCATGATCCACATGGAAGATCTGCTCAAAATGGGTGTCTGACAGTCAGGCAGTGAAGGAGAGTGAAGAATTGGCTGTCTGAACGGAGGAAGACAGTTTGCAGCTTCTGGGGACAAAGCAATTCACAGGAGAGTGTCTGGACCATGGGTAAGACCCAAACAGAATGATCGGGGCCTGCCCCTTTTCCCTCCCCTACTCCCTGCTGAAGGAGAATAACTGGACAGTAGAGAGTGCCAGCTGAGAAATGCCTAGTTGACTGATTGAGCTGCCGGGACTGATTGGGAACTTCCGCTGGGGGAAAGTGGTCTGTGCCCATACTTCAAACTGAAAAGCGAGCAATGGAGGCAGAAAACAGCCCCGAGGAGGCTGGGTCGAGTGCATCAGGATGGGGTAACAAAGACATTCCTCACCTCTCCACCTTGGGCATTGGGATGGGACTCTGTTTCCCCCACTACTGGAGAGGACTCAAAAGTTGTTTAAAAATCCATGATAATACTGTGTACTAAATTGGAACAAGAAGCAAAGAATTCCATATCCACTTTGAACTAAGTTGCAGTTTGGCAGGACTTTAACATCCCTGCTTCTATGGAAGGTCCTTGGGAGTTTTAATAGCCATGAGTGGTCAAGGCCACAGTTTTACATTTTATTCAAAATATGACAGATGACGGGGTATGTACAGAACCCACAACCAGATAAGCAGAGCCCCTGCAGTGAGAAAAGGGAGGCAGATTCACTGCTACTGGGAGACACTGTCTAGGCTACCAATCATGGAAGGGAGGGGACCCTCCAGCAAAAATTGACAAGGAGTAGGAAATAAAGAGGAGGCAAAGTTAAGTTTATGGTAGTAGTAGTAGGAGGACTTTCTAGCCTGACCAGGTAGTTCTTGGTTTAAGAGTTTAGGAATGGTGTAGGAAGCCCTGGAATCAAAAAACAAACAGAAGACTTTGAGGAAGAGATTCAGAGCCAGTCCGCAAAGTAACCTAGAGAATGAGGCTGTGGCTGGGTTCTGAAGCGGCTGAGGGGGAAAAACGGTTTAGAGAGATTTTGGAATTACCAGTAAGAAAAGGCCAGTATCTGCCTCAATCCTGCTAAAATGGTAGGACTAAAATGTTTAGTAGGAATTTTGTCATTCTAATAACTAGGCATTCTAATTCTGCCTACAGTACAGGCCTAGCTCTATTTAATTTCCCTGAAATGAAGGACTATATAGGATATTCCTAGACCGGAGACTGGAAAAGTCCCTTGACTGTCTTATGCCCTGATACCTGAATGCACAGTTGCTGTAGCCCTGCCTGGAAGGCCTTTTTATTATATATGTATATAGATCCAGCTGATGTTTGAGACTACTTAGTGTCCCAGCAGGTGTTCTGAGCAGTGCAAAAAACTGCACTGCAGCCTGTCTGCTATCATGCAGCAGTGCCAACAGAACAGCACCACCCAAAATAACATTGAGGCTTCGGTTCAGGAGTGTCTCACAGAGAATATTGCCACAAATGCTACTTCTTGCAGTGCGTGGTGTTTCTCTGGGAGGTCTCTCATCTCAGTACTAATCAGGACCAACCCAGCTTAACTTGTGAAATTGACAAAACCACACCGAGGGGCAGACTTATTGCATCATTCTCATCCTATGCTATATGTTAGCATGAATAACTCATGCTGCTGTAATTTTATGTTGTATTTTGACAGCTGTACAGGAAGTTGGATGCAATAAGAAAGAGCTGTCTCAGTCCTAATGAGTTTATATTGACATGAATCACTTGGTAGGCTCCACAAAAGGTTCCCAGCCAGCACACCATCTTAGCACATCCAGCCATAGCACTTCAGCTCAAACTAGTTTACTGCCATTTATTTTCAGATTTTTTTGTTGTTGTTGTTCTATAGTGCAGTTTCCCCTCACTTCCACCCCATTACCATAAGTTCGGTATGGGAATGTGTGAACTGGGTCAGGTAACGTAAGAACTGATGCAGACATTCAGCCAAAGCCTGAACCAAAACCTGACCTTTCCTGAGGTTTGAAAAGGTTTTGTTGACGTCATTGTTCATGTGCCTTGGAACTTCTTGCCATCATGTTAGTCCTGTAGTAATGATAGTGGCCTCTTTTTAAAGTGCTTTGAGATCTACAGATGTAAAGTGTTATACAAGAGTTAGATATTATCATTATTATTTATTTATTACCACTGTGAGAGAAACTCAGGTATTTCCAGCTTGTCTGAAACCAGTAAGTACCGTACATTTTGTGAGTCCAATCTCATGAGTTTTCAAACCTGATTTCCAGCAACAAAATTCAAGTAACCCTTCATCCTTTGGGACAGAACCTCAGCTGATGTAAATTGGCGTAGGTCCATTGAAGTCAATGGTGCTATGCTGATTTACACCATTTGAGTGTCTGGCCTTTAATCTATCTGTTTTGGTTCTTATATGGCCACTCCCATTATAGTGTATGTGCACTCAGTGAACTTTTTGATGCTCTTCCAAAGAACACTGCCAAGCTTTTTGATTAGCAATGGGTTTTAACCAAAACCCTGAGGCTGAACATCATCAAATTTGGGGAAGTTTGAATTCAGATCCAATCTTTTCATGTGGCCTCTAACTTTCTATGAAGAGCCAAGCCAGAATCCTAGCTCAAGACTCTTAAACTTGGTATCGAGGTCTGAAATCTAGAGTTTTGGGCCCAACTCTACTGTAGAGGTGATCTCATCACTAGTTATTATTCATCAAGAATAAAGCTTGGTCTTAACCCCAAATGGCAGGTAAAATGATAACTGACAAAAGGGAGAGAGATAATGGGCCCTGACACTATTATAATAGCTACATTCATAAGCTCTGGATGTTCCGGAACATCAGAATAAGGTCAGTTAGAGAAGTCGTGCTGTTCTGTGCAATATCTTTAGGAAACTGTCCATCATAGAGACATACCCAAGAGATTAGCCTGGTGTGAAGTACTATTGCATACCACTGTGAGGGGAAAACAGTGATGCTGTTTCATAATGCCAAGATGGCTTTTCCTCACCAAATCCTGTTCTGAATAAATATTAAAAGGACTACGGTCTGTGTTAGATATATTACAAACTAAGGAACTTGCAGTATGTCTTTCTCAGAGAGGTACTGAGCAGGTGGGAGGGCAGGGGAGTTTGTGATCCTGGTTCCAGCATTTGCTGGGACTACTCTTACAGTCCCTTTGAAGTCAGTGTGAATTTTGCCTGAGCAAGTATGGAGGGAGAACTGCAGACTGGTCTGAGTTAGACCCCATCTACACTAAAACTACAATGCTGTTGGTTACAGTAATGGTTCTCTATTGACCCATTTAAAATGTGGTTCCACTTATTATTATTGACTAGATCTAATGATGTTTTAGCCATGTTTGGGAATCATGCTAAAACACTGGTCACTGTTTAGGGACATGGCTAATATCTTATCTATTTCTACTACAAAATGGAATCATTTTGTAACCATTTTGGTGGTGGGAAAGGAATAATGTTATAACAGAGTCTTGGATATGACGTTTTAGCGCAGATGGGCCCTTCAGGGTAAATGTAGTGCTAATGGACCACTTCCTATCTCTCTTTCACACTCTCTCTTTAACATGCTTCTAAATGATTTCCCCCCTTACACTCTCACATGCAAAATTCATCTGCTATTAGCTAGCCAGAAAAGACAGCATACAACACCTGTGTACCAAATAAGCACCACCTGTGTGTATGCCTTTAGCTGATGGCTTTCTAGAACACGTGTCAGTGGCTCAACTGAGGGTGGGCTGATGAAAGGGCATCAGGAAAATCATTCACAGAGTAATTAGCAAACAAAGTGCTTTTACTTCTTCCTTCCTGTATTTCTGTCAACGGTGTTCTGGTATCAGAACGAGAAGAGTCTTCCTGTTCTTTTTCACCTTTTTCTCTCTGATCATAGAATCATAGAATATCAGGGTTGGAAGGGACCTCAGGAGGTCATCTAGTTCAACCCCCTGCTCAAAGCAGGGCCAATCCCCAACAAAATCATCCCAGCCAGGGCTTTGTCAAGCCTGACCTTAAAAACCTCGAAGGAAGGAAGGAGATTCCACCACCTCCCTAGGTAACCCAGATCATAAAACTGTTCTTCATTTCTCAAGGTTTAATGGGTTTCTTGAAGATCAGAGAGCGTGCTTGTCAGCTGAGTTTTCTCAGGACTGGTCCTAGAGAGTAGTTCAGTCTCTGCGGTTGATTTTTCATTCTGCCTCAACCTCTTTATGATGCTCCAGAGGTGTAAAAGGGGTGTAGAAACAGCTGTAAGGGAAAAATCCATGGTATAAGGGGGCATACCTGGATGCTGATGAGCTTGTGGAACCAACTGTATGCTGCCTATGCAAATGAAATCCTTCTCTATTATATCTTGAGACAGTTGACAAATGTGCTCTCCTATTGCATTCATGAAACACACTGTAAAGGGGCTGGACTCACCACCGCAGCGCCTCCTGCTGGCCATCCTAGGAATTAGGTCTCATTTCGCTAGAGCGCCCTCATCTAGTGGTGTCTTGCCCATCATCACTCCCCTCGGTGGCAAGGGCAGGGGGAGGGAAGGGTGGGACCCAGGCCTGCCTGCTATTCCAGTTCCACCCACTACTCCGGGTCCCAGCCCAGGGACCCTATAGCCAGCAGCCACGTACTGCCCCTCCTCCTACTCTGCTGTCTGTTTCCCTGGACCACATCTCTGCAGCCTTAGCACCTTCTCTGCCCTTGTATCAGGGCCTCAGTCTGGCATCCGTTAGGTCAGAGCTACCTCTTGCTGCCCTGACCTTGCCCAGCACTGCTCTGTCCATGGTGTCTCTCTCAACCCTCCTGCAGGGCAACCAGTCTTCCTCCCTTAGCCTCCAGGGCAAGACTACCCCTGTTCTGCTCAGCAGCCTTTCTTATATGGGCCAGCCTGGCCCTGATTAGCCAAGCCTTCTTCTGATTGGTTGGGTTCTGCACAGACTCCCCAAGGCTGCTTTAACCCTTCTTCTGCCTCTGTGGGACAGCCACCCCACCACACATGCATTTAAAGATCCTTTATAGGGACATCAGTACAATAGAAAATGACTATACTGGCTACTTAGTTGATATGGTTCACTTTATTTATCTGTGGAATTAAATCACAGTATTGCAGCCCCAAACTTTCAAAAATCTTAGAGTGGGCTCCAAAAAATCATGAGCTTGGCTTAAAAATCATGGGATTTTAAAAAAAGAATACATTTTTCATTCTTTTTCTCATTGTCTTCTGGTTTCTGAGTCTGGGGGTGAAGGGGGGGTCACTCAAGTCCCTACATTTTTCCAGTTTTTTCTGTGACCACAAGTGCTACAAACTCAGTTGTGTTATTTTTAATGAAAGCCAAGGTCCCTTGATTCCACAAGCTGCAGCTTTGAGAAAAACTCCAAATAGTGCAATACTTGTGGCAAAATGATAGGTGAACCTCAAAAGACTTAAAAATTCAATTTGGTTTGGATAAACACCCTTAAAGTTTGGATTCTTGCCAGCACCAGTCAGTCAGGTTGAGTTTGTAAAACTGGTCTGGAAATATCACAGGTTTTCCCATGAGTTAGCCAGTATTGTACCTCCTGCTTGGGCAGAAATAGCCTGCTGTTTACAAACACACACACGCCTTTTCAGGTAGAGGAGGTGGGGAGACTTCATTTGCAAGGAAGCACAACACATTATTTTTTAAAGTAGTAGTAAATGGATTGTTTCCCAATGAATATTTCACAGTGCTCTATTTCTATCGCTTCCTAAAGTGATTCCTACAGAGCAGGTGTAAAGGGCCAGTTGAACATGATTTTTCTGTCTCAAATTACTGCATCTGCTATAGGTCACATAGGCTGAATATAACTGATAGGCCTTAGCAGAATTTTTTTGTTCAAGTTGTTTACTTGGCGCATATGTCAGCTCTTTCTGTAGAAAGAGTGTCATGTCAGCCTCCCCTTTAAGCCTCGTTCCTGCAAACACTTAGGCACCTATTTAACTTGTAAGCAACAACGGAGGAGCAGAAAAATCTTTGTAAAGTATTTTAAAGGAATTTAAAGTAAATACATTCAAGACATGGATAATATTGAAAAGAAATTCCATCTCAAAGAGGATTTTTCTTTTAAATAAGACTCTTTCAATGATCTCATACTGACAGTATCCTTTTACGTAGGTAATTTGAAGTATTCTCTACCAGTGCCTCTGCTGGACCTGTTCTGAGCTAGACTGAGCTTTTCATTCTTCAGGCTGTCAGTGTGGAACTTTTCATTGCACTGAAGTCACTAATAATTGGGAACAAATAAATAAAAAGGAAATGGGGGGACTAAAGATCTTCAAAGACTTGAGGAGTAACGTTACCAGTCGGATTTAAACAGAAGAAGGCATGGACACCAAGAGTTAACAAGATTTGAGTAAAGTAAAGATAAAACAGAGTGTCTACATGTAATATAACAAGAGTTCCCTAAACTGTGGTGATCTTACACACCATGTGCTCTAAGCCTTTGCTATAATAGTTTTATACAATTCACATCATCTTACATTTTTTCTGAACAACTCTTTCTGCCACCTCAGGTGCATTTCAGCTTTTAAGGAGACTCTTGTTATAGAGAGTTCTTTGCACTAGATAACTGTTTCAGCAGCTAGATGTGGCCAGCAAGTCAATAAAACTTACTGTGAATCTTCACATCTCCTGTTGCATTCAACTTTTATGCATCCAGATTGAGGATGATTAAGTTTTTAAAAGTTTGGAGGACTTGACTCTAAGCATTGTTGACAGTTTCAGGAATCGTTGGGCAGCCTGACATAATGTTGTTTATGATGAAAGAGCTGTCACTATAGATCAAGAATGGTACCAGAGAGAACCACAAGGCTATGTTTTCAGCATAGGATGTGAGGATTTAGCCGCATGACTTCTATTAATAATGGGAATTTTGCAGTTAAATTCTTGGGTACCATATTGAAAAATTGCTGAAAACATGCCCCGGAGTGTGGCTTGAATTGCACCTATATTAGCTGTTGTTTGGACATTGAAGATCATCAACTCTGAGCAGCAGCCCTGGTACCAGTGTCCTTCAGGTGCTGCTACAGAGTTGGAGAGCATGTGATAGATGGAGCCAAAGTATGTTACCAGCGTGTTTTTTCTCTTTCCTCATTTTAAGGAGCAGCAAACATCTCTCTCTTCAAACCAAAACTCCATATCTGCACAGAGCTATCAAAGGTCTCTATGTACAATCAGAATCATCTGTCTGGATTTGGTTTTGTGCATTACACTCACACAGTCACATCAATCAGAATGTTGGGATTAATAGGATATTTGAAAATAGCTGCTCATGCTACTCCATCCAGTTATTGTGCTTTCCTTTCTCTGATCCCAATTCTGATCCCCTGACCTAGGTTGAATGGTACCTTCCTCTGAGTGACACCAGTGGAGTTAATACTTGCTGAGAAATGAACTACTCAACATGAGTAGAGGATGAGAATCTACCCCTCTATGATCACTCCTTTTTGTCTATCCCTCTCTTTCTCAAACAAAACTTAAAGAAATGTAAAGCGCACCATGCACAGGGAAACTTGTTCCCTGTCTACCTTCCTGATGCCAGTCTGCATGATGGAGACTCTGAAGCCTTAATTGACTTGTCCTGTTTCGTGAACACTGTCTCACCTCCACTCTTCTGAGTGAGGCATGTGGTAAGCAAAGAGCAAGCAGTAAGGGAATGGCAGCAACTGAAGAGCCTCAGTCCACTGATACAGAGGGAAGAAGGTGGTGAGGGAATCCTTAGTCTAAGATGCCTGAAGATGTTTGTAAGCTACTTTAATTATGTCCACACATACCCCTCAAACATGTATGGACCTTGAGAGTTCTTCCTATGGGAGCCCATTCCATGTCACAGTGGCATGGAACAAACAAGGAAACCAAACATACAGCACAAAAACATTTGGGAACTGGAATTTAATATCTGAGTTGGAATATGTGATTTTTTCCATGATGGACACAATGACGGCTAGGTTCAGTTATTAAACTAATTTGTTCAGTTGTGCAGCTCAGTGGTGAACAGAGCCATAGATGCTGTCTAAGTACCCAGTCTTACAAAGACATTGAGTGCTTCCTGTGAGGTGCTGAATGCCCTCAACTCCTGTTGTGGTTTTGAATGCATATTTTTTTAGGACAGGGACCTGTATCTTCCTCTGTTTTTGGAAACTGAAGCATATATTGAGCACTGCCATAACACAAATAATAATAATGTAATCATGACAAATTGAATTCAGAAAAGTTGATCGCTATTATCCAAATAGTTTTACGGCTTTTCCTTTTAAGTTTTCTTGCTCATTAATTTTTGTTGTAACTCTATAGGAGAAAAGAAAAGAAAACATAATGTACTGTGCATAAAAAGCAATGTCAGAAAGGTTTGTGTGCTTCCACAGAAATATCTCCCACCTCTCTTCTAAGCTATAGCCTCAATCCACTCTTGTCTCTGTTTACCTTTGAAGTATTGTCAGCCATTGTACAGCTACAAAAGAATTATCATACTTTGAAATACATTGTTTTTGTAAAGCCAAGGTTTCTAGGGTAAGAATTCTTCCCAGCTATGACAGAATACCCTTGATGCTAACAGTGGCTTGATGAGAGTCAGATGGGACTCTGAAAATAATGGCAACACCACCATGGCTGAGGCTGTGTTAACGCTTCCCATTATAAACCCTATTTTCACGGGGTTGTCTTGACTGTAAACACTTCCTCTGAGATGACACTTACCATACAAACTTCCAGCCTGTGAGCATGCATTTTCTTTCACAGATTTAAAAAAAGAAAAAATCAATTTTGCTGTTTTTTTCCTTCATACTCGGAAGGTTCTCTTCTCTTTTTTATCATTTAAAAATGTTTTGCTTTTAGAGAAATTCCTTAGGCTCTTTGGCCATTCTACATGTCAGTCACCTTTTGTTTATGCATGTGTGTCCAATAGATACATGCAATAGAGGGTCTATCTTACAAAGTGCTGAGCACTCACATGCTTAAAGCTAAGCATATGCTTAAGTGCTTTGTTAGATCAGGGGTCAAAGTGCTCAGCACTTTGCAGAAACAAAAAGATGCAAAGATGGTGTGTGGTCTTGTGGTTAGAGCAAGGGGGTTGCCGTCACTATTCCTAGTAACAGCACCAGGACGCTGAGTGACTAGGACAAGTCACTCATTCTGTTGGTGTACCTCATTTTACTCAATAGTAAAATAGTTATGTGAATACCTCTGTACCTGACAGGGATTTCCTTTTGCTAATTAATTAATGTTTCCAAAGCTCTTTGAGATCTTCAAATGACAGCAACCATTTCAATGTAAAACATCACTGTGTGTGCGCATGCATGCACAAAATGTGTATCTCTAGTTTGGTCTACCTGTAAAAAGCTATATTTGATAACTGTTTACTACAGAAAGACAGGAGAGTTTGTCAAAAACTTTTAAAATGTATCAAAAATTTTAATGTGACAGAGCTATGCTCCATATCCCTGCTATGATTCTAAAGCCAGCAGTGGCTACAAAATACCTAACAAAATCTTTCCAAGTAACAATACGGGTTTTAACAATAATATATACATTTACTGACTTGGAGCAGTTCTGGTCTCTAAGGGCAAATGTTTTAGGAACTGCTGCAGCCTGTGCAGGGCTTGTAATTGAATAAAGCTTATCTTCTATTGGGCAGCTTCTGGTGGGCATCAACCATGCTGGCTATATAAGAACTCAGTGAGTACCTGTTAGTGCCCCTCTTGAAGTCAGGATCACTTTCGGATCACTATGACATCCTCCAATTCAGCTCATTTCCAATTGTCATTGGTATTATTTGGCTTACGTTGCATAAGCACACATTTTGTGGGGAGGGGGGTGTAAGTGATGCATTTCAGTTCAAGTTACTGTCAACAGTCATGCCTCATGGGACTGAATACCGAAATCCTGGAAGGAAATGCAGATAGGTTTATTGTGCATAGTACCCAGCATTTGTTAGATAACACTGAATCTGGTGCTTCATACACCTCCAGCGTCCGTGATTGCAGTACCTACTAAGATACTTCCAGGCAACACTTATCTGGACCATGTCTCTGAAATAGTTAAGCCAAGATCCCAACCAGTCCCAGTACTCCCAGCAAAATACTGAGATCTAGCCAATGTACTCAATAAAAGGAACGTGGGGACACTACCCCCTCATCAGTTTTAGGATTGTCCCATCGATCGCCAACCAGAAGCCAAGAGCCTGTTGGACAAATCTGTGCCCTCTTGTAACCAGAGCTCAAGCCTCTTTGGGAATACCTCCAAGAAAATCACAGAAAAAAATTAATCCAGACGATGCCCTGATCCTATTTGTCAGGAAGAAAGATGGCTCACTAGGTTTATGCATCAATTATCATGCTTTGAATAGAATCACCATTAAGTACAGATAATCCTTGATCAGCAGGTTGACAGACTGCTCCATGAGGTTGTTCACAAAGCCTGACCTTCACAGGGCTTATAATTCATGAGGGTGATGGATAAAGGATGATGTTCTGGACTTACTATGGCCATTTTGAATACTGGTGATGCCTTTTGGTCTTTCAGGTGACCCAGCCACTTTTTAGCATTTTATTAATGACATTTTTAGGGTCATTTTAGGTCAATTTGTGGTGATCTTCCTGGACGTTATTCCATGGGAGTAGTTTGGGGGCAAAGGGTGGATTGTGGTGTCCCCCCCCCCAAAAACTGCAAGCCTTGGGCAGGCGCTGAATTCTCCCTTCCCCAGGTGTGGCCCCACTGGCCTGACTGGAGCTGCCACCACCAAATATAGAAGTCAAATTATGCCTATGTGTTATTCTTATCTAATTGGAAAACCAGTTCCTCTATGACCAACACATTTGCCTAGTGCTGGAATATCTCAGGGAACATAGGTTATACACAAAACTAGAAAAATGCAAATTTGTCCAGTCCACCATGGAATTTCTAGGTTTTGTAGTCTTCCCCATTGGGATTAGTATGGAACGTAGAAAAATATTTGCAGTCATTAAATGGGCAACCTCGAGAAATGTGCATGAAGTTCAACATTTCCTTGGATTTGCAAATATTTACTGATGTTTCTTTAAGGATTTTGCAGGAGTGATGTTCCCTCTGACTGCACTGCTCTGGGAGAATGCTCAATTTGCCTGGACTTGGGAAACTCATTCTGTCTTCAGCCACATAAAGGAGGAATTTATGTTAGCACCTTTCTGGTGCACTCAGATCCGGTAAAACTCTTTTTATAGTTGAGGCAAATGAGTCCAATGTGGCAATCGGAGCTGTGCCATCACATCAACATGGGGCCTGAAATCTACTTCATCCACATGCAGTCTACTCCCAAAAACTCATGTGGAGCAGATTTATGAGATCTGCAATAAAGTACTACTCACCAATAGAGCTGCCTTCAAAGAATGGTGCCACTACCTCATGGGTGCCTGATTTCTGGTCCAGATATTAACAGCTCACAAAAACTTGAAATATCTGTGTGCTGCAAAAACCCTGAACCAATGTCAAATCCAGTGGTCTTTATTCTTCTCCAGATTAAATTTTGTTTTGATATACCTTCTGAGCAGCCAGAAGCCCCCTAAGGGGGAATATCTAGGTGAAGGAGCGAGAGATCAAGAATGTTTTACATAATTCTCAAACCTTGTAATTTCTCCAGTGCTCTAGTACACAGGGATTTTCTGCCTCTCATGCAGTCCTCATTATCTGATAGCAGAAGCCATGTTGATTCAGAATGCCACCGATGACCAAGCTCCTCACCTGGCTTCCTGATCAAAGAGGATATCCTTTATTTTTAGGGCTGTATCTATGTCCCACAGCACCATGTTTGGCTTAAAGTAGCTAAGCTTTGTCATGATTCTCCTCTGGCAGGCCACTTTGGCCATTTTTAAAAACATATGAACTAGTTTCTTGAAATTTTTGGTGGCCGAAGATGCAGATCAATGCATATATTAACCCCTGTTATATTTGCTCTGAAAGAAAGATTCTCCTGTACAAAACCTCTCAGTGCCCTCCTTGCCTCTACCAACCCCATTTCTGTGGTCATCCATCTCTATGGACTTCAGCATTGACCTACCCAGTTTGGAGGGCAATAGAGTCATTTTACTCAAAATCTTGGTTACCTTACTAAAATGTCCTGTTTTCTCCCATGTCCCATAGTCCTCCCTGCTGAGGTGACAGCCTAGGTCTTTTTTACTCATGTCTTCAAACTCCACAGGCTGCTGTCTAGGATCATCACCAACCAAGGTCCACCATTCATTTCCCATTTGTGGCAAGAGCTTTTAAAGTTGCTGTCCGGTAATCTACATATTTCTTCTACCTATCATCTTCAGGCCAACAGGCAGACCAAATGGGTTAACCAGATCTTTTAACAATATCTTCATTGTTTCATCAGTTATCACAGGACAACTGGGTCTCACTTCTTCCTTTCACCAAATTTGCCTGCAACAACTCTGTCTTAACTCACTGAAGCCCCTTCTGTGACAACTATGGATTCTATCTGCAATTCCATCCATCCTTACTGAATGTGTCTAATGTTCTGCAGCCACAATCTAGTCCAGCATTTGTACTATGTCCAAGCAGCACTGAGAAACTGTCTCTACTCAGCCAAAAGTGCCCACATATATTATACTAACTGACACCATCAGGTAATCTCTCATTTTGTTATCGTCAACTAGGTATGGTTATCACGGAACCTTGTGTCCACTCAACCGTCACGTAAACTAGCTAATCAGTACCCGGGTCCATTTAAAATTATCCAGTGAAACCGCTCCTGCCCAGCTCCATTACAGTGTACCTGATCTTCCATGCTTAATTGTTAAAGCTATATACTGACAATCCATTTCCTGGAGGAGTCAAATATCTGTCTTTGACAGTTATTATCCAGGGACAAGAAAAATTTCTTGCCCGATGGATCCTTGCCTCTAAACCAGTTCACAGTGAACTGAAGTACATTGTGGATTGGGAGGGTTATAGACCAGCTGATTGGTCATGGGAATCTGTCAGTCTCATTCACGCACCTGATAATATTAGGGAATTTCACCATGCCTACCATGCAAAGCCTGCACTCCCAGACACCTGGAAGCTTCCTTAAGGGAAGGGTAAATGTAAGGAACTCATGCAGACTGTTCAGGGCTTGTAATCGAATTAGTATTGCTTATTCCCTATTGGCTGTTGCTCACCAGAGGCCACCCACACCAGCTATATAAGAACTCAGCTAATGCCCGTTAAAAAAGGGAAGGAAACTCTGTCCTGTAGTGTAAATGCTATACCACTTGTTTTAATAGTGCACATTAATAACAGAGTAGTTCACTTTGAACTGTCTTTTTCAGTTAGAGTTGCACTTTTAATTCTGTAAAGCATTGAGCAGCATGCCTACTTGTGGACATTTTGTTGTGTAATGTTTGGGTAGCATTAGCTCTTCCTGTTCCATGCATCTTAAAAAGCAATGTATCAACAGAGACATTTCATACCCTATGATACATCTTATGGGGGCCTTGTGGCATGGTATTTAATTTCATACACTGCATGTAATAAAGGGGGACTAAATGCCCACGATGAACAGAGCTGCAAACACATCTTGATTTTTCACAAGGCATTCCAAATTTTTGTGCATCTGACTTATGATCCTGTTAGTCATTGGTGTGCTAAATCCTGGTTTTACTTTCATTGAGTGGAGCAGGGGGAGGAGGGGCAATCTCCTGTCTGCATCATGTCACGTTGTCAGTACAAGGATAATTTTCTGTAGGTTTCCCTTCCTTCTGTCAGAATCTTGCTTTTGTAAATAAATTAATTCTTTGTGTTTGGGCGGGTTATTTGAGGCTGGGTGTGGTGCTATTCAAAGGGTATTCTGTGTGGTCACAACATATGCAATAATTTCAGCTGGACTACAGACTTGATGAGATTAGATGTACTGACTCATTTCTCTTCTTAAGACCAGATGACTGCCTATATTACTTCCAACTGACTATTAGGATCTATGGAAAGGGGCTTTTTCTGGTAGCTGTAAGTTATACTAAGTAAAAAGTGTTTTTTCCACTTCAGCTTTTGGTTTCCTTACCAATTACTATCCAGTGTAGTGTACTTATTCAGATATCAGCTTGACTCTGTGAGTTTGTCCATGGTTGCCTGAGCACTGACTGAAAAGTTTGTATCTTTGCAAAGTACGGGGCTTTATAGATGTTCTGCACTGTATATATCCATTTTCCTCATGCCCCTCCCCACCATTGGCTGTATCCAACTAATAACTTAATAGACATTAATTGTTATACAATAGACAAGAGAAAGTACACACATAAGGCTAGATTTTACTATTCAGTTCACATTGGTGCACATGAACCCCCACCCACCGCACCCCCGAGGAGCTGTGTCTGTAAGCGCTCCTGACTTCTCAGAGTAGAAAATGTACTGACAGATCTCAGGTCACTACCATAATCATCCCTCACGAAGATTGATTCTGGACATACCGTAGGTCATAGATATATTTTTGTTCTGTTGGGATTTATGTCACTTTGTGGTCCAGTTGTTCTAGACATTTTGTCCATCAAACTAGGAGCATCTGTACAGAGCAATAAAATAACAGCTTGTCTCCTTAGATCAAACAAACAAACCAAAATGCTTTCTGATCATTCAGTCTTTTCCATATCCATAATACTTCTGAAAATTTGTACTTTAGCTTTTATTGGGTGTTCTTGGCTGGAAATGAGGATAAGAGCCTTTTTAAAGGTGTGCCCCTCCCTCCCGTGTGCACAGGCCTGCAGTGGTTGGTGAGTTAATAACAAATTGCTGCGGGAACCTAAGGATTTGACAAAAGGACAAACCCTGAGAGGCACTGTTTAAAACAGAGCTGCTTGGAAGGAGGAGGCCCTGTAGCAAATTACGATCATGTGTGGCCTCAGATTTTCTAGACTTTTTGCAGAGGATCCACAAGGGGAGACTCAATCATATCAGACAATTGAGTGACAGTATGTGTGCATATATGTTTGTATGTATATATCAATAAATATAACCTACAATAAAGAATTTGCAGAATATGATCCATGAAATCTCCTAAAATTTTGGGGCTCAGTATATAAATACAATTGTTCAAACCTAAACTTCTCTTCCTCTTCTACCCTACGATCACACTCTGTGTCTTTCCCTTTTCTATTTCTTTCTGTCTACCTTTCCTTTTAATCTCCTTCCTGCATTCTTCTCTGGCCATCCCTTCTTCTTACAGTCTTTCTCTTTCCTCATTTCTTTTCATCTTCTTTCTTCTCTCAGAGGAACAACTTTTTGTTATCTAGCTAGCAGAAAGAGCTGTTTCTTGTGATGAAACCTACCCTGGCTCTGGGGGTCACTGAATCTGGCCCTTAGAGGTATCTAGGAGAAACACTTGGTATGTTGACATACGAAGATGAAGTTGTCATGCTGGCAATTTGGAGCCCTGTCTGATTTGACAGTATTTACTTTCCTTGCAGTTTCGGTTGAAAAAAAAACGCCGCATCTAGGGAGTAAATCCACTGCTTGTAACTTGGACGTGGTGCACTTAAACAAATGCATTATTTTAAAAATGAATATTGAAATGGTTACTGCCGATCATAAAATAAATCATGTAATTGAGCTGAGCTCATTTCCCTGGGGTTTTGTATCTCTGGACAGTGTGTAGATAATGTGCACTTGCTAAGCCTGAAAACTGTTGGAAGAAGTGTAATTTTTAATCCTAGGTTTTTCTTTGTTGATAGACTGATTCTGCAGTTGAAATATCTATGTCTCTATAGTCTATTCTATCTAAAGTTAGTAATACTTGTGAAATCTACTAGTTGTTTTTTGTTTTGTTTAAAATAAATTATTTTAGTGTTTGTGCAAGATGATGAATGGATAGCCCCTGTGACTGAAATTCTCTGTTTATTCACAAAACTGCTGCACCATGCTTTGCCACATTGTCGCACCAATGAGCCCCAAGTATATGAGGGAGGTGCTAGCTCTAGGAGCAAGTGGGTAGTCTTTAAGTCCATTCGAACCTTGACCTGAAGCAAAGGTCCCAGTCAGTCCCAGTTCTGACTGTAGTTTTGCCTTGTGGATATCTGTCTACGAAACAATAATCAACTCTTATCAACCTGAAAGATATCTTATCCCTTGAGCTACGCAGTTCTCTGGTCTGTGAATGTTGCTGGTTGATTTTGACTCCCCATCTGTAGAAGCTGGTGACATAAGTAGAGCAAATTACATGAAACTGAAGGTGTATTCATTTTTGATTTTGTACTGAAAATCCAATGGTTTTCCTCTCTTTTTTTAAAAACAAACCAAATAAAACTAATTAGAATAATTTGATTGGAGCAATTCCTTTTCAAGAGCATCTGTCAACTGACAATGCCAATATGGGTTTAAAATTTTAATGTATGGTATCGTCTGTGAAGCCACTTGCTTGAGGCCTTAAAAGATGTGAGCTGCAAATAACGTATTTTGATGCATTAATCTAAGTGGGGGGGGGGAAATAAGAGCCAAATTCTGCCGTCAGATACATGCATGCAATTTCCACTGAAGACTATTGAGTTATGCATATACATCTAAGGATAGACATACATTAACGATAGACATTATATTGTTTCTCTTGTGCTATTGCTGTAAATTTCTCATTGGCAAATCATAGATTAGAGTGATCTGACAACTCCTTTGTTTGGAAATCAAAGGCCAGATTTGATACCCTTTTGCTGCCAGGTCAAAGCTTAGCACACAATATTAGTTAGTAGATCAGCATGGGGAGGGAAGTCAGTGGGATCACTTGTGGTGTAAGGTAGTATTCAAGATTAGAAAGGGTATGAATCTCGCAGTGAGTAATTCACCTTTTGTTCCTTGACAGTTCTACTCTGATACTAGAATCATCTCAATATGCATTTCCTACAGTGTAGTACAGCATATCATTCCTGCTTTCCCATTCCTTCTCTCCCCATGCCGATCTACTAAATAAATGTGTGCTAAGCTTTGACCTGGCAAAGCACCCCTACCAGGTTAAGAAGGTATTCCCACTTCTGAGCAGTTCTAGTCTCTCTGGTTAGGGTCTGCGTCACATAATGTCTTCAGAATTTGATGCTTTTAATTTATTTGGTTTGACATCTAAACTATCGTGCATCAGCCGCTGACCACCATCAATCAACTCAAATGCCTCAGTGCCCTTTCCATCCATTTGTGTTTTCTCTCTGTGTGCTGAGAATTGGATTTAAAGCAATGTGCCAGTGATTAAACAATTAGTCTGTCCCTTCTTTTACATACCAATAATTTGAAAGAGGAAAAAGTCAGCTATTCTTTTTTGTGTGTTTTCATCTGGGACCTCTAGTTTTGCATCTAGCGTATGATGACAAAAGTGGTATCTGCTTTAAAAAAGATTGTAATAAGTATGGCCTTTTTGCTTCCATTTTGGGACTTGTAACTATCATAAAACAAAGAGAGCAATTTAATGCCGCCTTTGATAATGTCATTTTTAGTCACCTTCTTATTAATAAACATGGAAAGTCTGAATTTGGGCAGTCGATCTTCTGAACTAACGATAGCAGCAACGTGAACTGTTTTTCAAAGATGAGTTTAAGGCTATTTGACTGTGGACATTCATACTGTAGGGAAAAGGCTAGTGGGACAAGCTACCCATTAACAGCAGCTGAGAAATAGTTTTTGGATTGCAAATGCAAGGGCACTGATATAACAACACTTTTCACTCAAGTGGCTATTTGCACTCTACTATTTTAACTTTTATCTGACAGAGGAGGTGAACTTCACTATCCCATCCACACAGAAAGTTTGAGTTAGCTGGGATGTCTGTTGGGTTGGGAGAGGGTATGGAACCGTCCAACCTAGGATTTGGCTGTGGGCCTGAAATGTGGTCCATTTGTGTCTCTTCTTCATTTTCATAGACCCTAATGATGGCCACTACTGCTCCATACCCCTCACTGAGGAGTCTCTGGCATAATCTCTGCTCACATGACCCATATCAATATATCCCCTAATCTTTTGAATGCTGTTGAAAGAATAATTCCAAAAACGAAAAATCCACAGTTGAGTGTTGTCTGTATGGATCCTAGTACTTCGACTTTGTTTTCTGGAACTCTTAGGTCCCATAGTACCAGTTTCTTCAAGAGCCTGCTCCTCTACTTCCTGGCCCGTCAGTATCCTCAAAGCTCCTCTGCTACACAGAAAGTTTTCATTCAGCTGAGGGAGCCCCAAGAAACGCCTGAGAAGGTGTTCATAATCCTTCCACCCCTGACTTGTACAGTATGATTACTGCCATACACGCCCCTCAGGGGTTTCTTTGAGGCTGGCAGAACAGGGCCATGATGATTCCAAATCTGACCCTGCTGCTTCCTTCTTCTCCAAGCTCTAAACATATATATACACATACATGTCTTCTGTGATCCTCAACCAGACCTGAGCTCCTGCTACTTCTGGAAAGGAAGGGTTGCTCAGGCCCCAATCTGTGTGTTAAAACACACAAAATGAGTAAAAATATAGTGTAAAAAACGTAAGTACTTTGTCTCAGTTTACATACTCATGAAGAAGAGATGATCAGCAATGTTAATTGCAACATCAAGTGCTGATTACAATTATCAAGGGCCCTTGTCTGTCAACAATGGCAGTTTTGTGAGAAAAAGGCTTTCTTTTTTTTCCTGAAGGACCAATTTATTTTTTATGATCAATGTCTTGCTCTGTTTCTAAAGCTTGCATTATTTTAACTTATGCATATCTTAGAGATGATGCGGGGAAAGGACATCAGAAGAAGTGCTTCAAAATTCTGTTTTTATTCTATTGTTTAGATTTCTTGAAAGCAAGTTTTGCTGCACATACAATATAATTTAAAAAGCTCAATCAAATTACACAACAGGTCCTCAAAAGCAATTTAGCTGGATTAATAGTCACCCAAAATAATAATGCCCTTAATATAGGTGTTGGAACTAGGGGTGGTGGGGGTGCTGAAGTGGTGTCCATCATATGCAAGGTTTACAGTTTTTGGTTCAATGGCTCTCCGCATACCCACTGTACAAATTGTTGCAGCACCACTGGCCCTTAAGCAACCCCTTATCCAAAAGAGCCTGAGGAAGAAGAGGTGAGCTTTGCATTAAGGGTAACATCTGGACTCTCAGCAGACCAATCAAGGAATCAGATGAGGGGTTCCAGGACTGAAGACCTCTCATGGAAAATGCACTGCCACTGGCTCCCCACACTCTTTAAACCAAGACACTCTGAAATTCAGTCATCTCAGGGTATGTCTACACGTACAGTGCTGCAGTGTGTCTGGTGAAGACACTCTATGCAGACAGGAGAGAGCTCTCCTATCAGCACAATAAAAATACCTCTGTGAATGGCAGAAACTATATCGGTGGGAGAAGCTCTTCTGCCGACATAGCTCTGTGCACCCAAGCAGTTACGTCGGTGTAGTTTGTGTCGCTCAGGGGGGTAGTTTTATGTTGGCATAAAACTTATGTTGCTCAGGGGGGTAGTTTATTCATGCCCCTGAGCGACATAAGTTTTATGCCAACATAAATTTTCTAGTGCAGGCTCTGTGGATCATAAACTGAAGCCTTAGACTCCCCCTGGAAATTAATAGTCACCATCCAGACAATGGGTCACTAACATAATGTGTTCTTTGCACGAAACACTGTTTGTAATGGGCAGTCATATTTTGTGGTAACTTTAGCTGCCCAATGGTTGCAAGGTGTTAACCCCATTTAGAGTTCATTATATCAGACTAAGTCTCAAGGTGACAAAGGCCTGGATAACTGTAGCATAGCCCTCATATGAAAGAAAAGGCTCTCTTTGACCAGGAAAAAATGGAAAATAAGATATCTCTGTTCATCCTGGGAGATCCCAGAGGTCTTGAATCCGTCAGGTACTGAGCATCTCACATGATCAGCCCTAAATTACTTTACAAATATTCCAGAAACAGGAATTCATTTACCCACTAATGAAATACAGCAGTGAAGATAACACTGCAAAACCTAGGGAACTGAAGGGAAATACTATATCAAGGTGCAGGGGCAATTAAAAAACTTCACCGAATCTGGCTTTTCTTTAGCGGTCTCCTATCCTCATACCATCTACGCCCTCCTTTGTTTTGCTCTTGAGATTTGGCAAGAATCCATCCCAAAAGAATACAGCAGCAAGCATCTTTCTTGAACTGTAAAAGAATGAGAAGTTAATAGAGATGCAGAAAGGAAAATATTCTTATCTAATTAACAGACTTTCTTCAAGCTTGCTAAGATTAGAAAATTTAGTTACTGCAAATTGGTAAAACATGCATTCATTATCAACATGATAATAATGATAACTTTGTAGATAATAATCAATTATTTAAATATGAATTATTTCCCTACATTAGAGTCATGTTTTCAGCTATAATCACCTAGGGTGTTGTATTCATCCCTCCTTTACTGCACTTCTAGCTATATGCAGAGCCTTAACCATTTGCTGTCAGAAAGAGAAAGCAGAAAGTCAAGAAATATAATTTCCTGTATCTCTCTGGCTGGAAAGTTCAATGTGTGTTTGCTTAAGTTTTTTTGTAGGATAGAGAGAAGGGGGAAAAAGCTATTCAATTGACATCTTTACCCTCATTTTTTTCCTTTCGTTTTTATAAAAAGCTTGCAAAAATGCATTGGGAGCCGCACTTGTATGCTGAGTAAATCAATGTGATGGCTTGGCTGTTTGCAAGCGCATGTAATCATCCATTTTTAATAAGAATTCTAAGAAGATTAGCACCCTGCAACAAGAGCTTCATTTACACTGTTGCAAGGCTTAGCCTCACAATAAAGTCTCCTAGCCTGCATATGCTCCGTAACTCTAGATGACAATTTAACTAAGTTCCTTGCTACTCTTAGTAGTGTGGAGAAAATCCACCTTGAAATATTAGATCTCTTGAGTATGTGCAACACGCTAAACGTTTGTGGGGTAAACTGTTCACAATGTTTATGTGCAGTGAGTGGAATTTAATCCCTTTTATTCCCCACTCTGAGTCTTGTCAGTTTCTATCCCCATTCTTCTGTAGTCTCTTTAAAATGCTTCGCACATATATAGCTCCTTCCAGCTGAGGATCTCAAAGCACTTTCAAGCATTATTTTAGCTTTCCTACAGCCATGCAATGTATCTTGTATTTAGGGATATTACATACTTTCATACTCATTTCTGAGATGGGTGAACTGAGGTATGGAGAAG
Organism: Chelonoidis abingdonii; assembly: GCF_003597395.2. Taxonomy (NCBI): domain Eukaryota; kingdom Metazoa; phylum Chordata; order Testudines; family Testudinidae; genus Chelonoidis; species Chelonoidis abingdonii. Next base: position 126,096,474 of record NC_133769.1, read on the forward strand.
TTAAGTGACTTGCTGGTGGTTACATGTAGGATCAGTAATACAGAACAGGAAAAGAGTTCATGAATCTGAACTATCAACCCCCTGCTCTAACCTCTAGCTGTTCTGCCTCCTTTCCACAAGTTTTTATTTTTAATACTGAGGGGCTGCTATCAAGGTTTCAAAAAGTGTAATTTGACACTGAGGTTAATTAAATACTTAACTGAAGAAGTTTGCTGCTGCCTGATTTAACTTGGCAAGCCAAGGAGTAAAAAATGATACTATTTTGTAGGAATGTGCTGTGCTTTCTAAAGGATGAGGGAGAATTTTTATATGAGTATTGCCTGCTTAGAATAATGCGCCAGATTTTCAAAGGTTTTTAGGTGCCTAAAGATGCAGCTAGGAGCCCAGTGGGATTTCCAAAAAGGCCTAAGCAGCTTAGGTGCTTATGACTAGATTTAGGCACCTACCCTGTTTAGACAATTTTGAAACTTTCACTAGATGCATATGTGCATCTTTAGGTGCCTAAATAAGTTTTAAAAAAATCTGATCCAGTATGCTTTCAAAAATGACTAATGACCTCATGTGAGAGGTTGAATAGTCAAATCTGCATTGCAGAGTGGAAGTGAAATATAGTAAAGAAATTGAACCGTAGTGGTGGAGTGGCCAAATGTGGTTTGTCTGCTTTCAGGGAATTAAAAGCTTCTTTACCTCATAATTGCTTCAGATAGGAGATCAGCATCTTTCTTTATAGAATTTGAACTCATAAAGAAGTATAACCACCATGGATAAAAATACATTAATGTAGTCTGTTATAGAAAGCAAAATGGTATAGTGCCTTCAAATAGCCTCCTCTTAGGATTATATTTGTGATTTCTTGGCTTTATTAGTACAAGTTTTGTCCCAGTCTTAGTATTTTTTATTTATTTGTTTTTAATTGTGAGAGGGAAAGTCCTTTTAACATGTAAGTTAGCACTCAGAATATCACATTTACCAGGCTGTTGGAATATAAACAATCTTCTGACAAAGTACTATACATAAGGTGGCACGAATGGTTATACTTGAGAATAAGGGGATGGTGTTAAGTGTAGGAGAAATGTAGGTTGATTATCAGGAAAAGTTTCTAATGATAAGGGATACAAATTTCAAAAGCACCTGAGTATCTTGGGAGTCTGTCTCATTTTCAAAAGGGTTTGCACACTTAGGGGCCCCCACAAGCTGCTTTTGAAAATGAGACTTAGGCTCCTAAATCACTTAGTTTATGAGTAAAATATCCAGAAGCACATATTTATAGAATAGGTTCCCAGAGAAAATGGTAGAGACCCTCTCATATGGGTAATTGAAAAGTGGATAAAGCACTAGGAGATCATTCTAAGCAACAGTCCTTCACTGACAGCATGGTAGACTGAATTACCTAATCCTCTCCTCCATCTCTAATTTCCAAAAATAAACCAAATGAAAAATAGTTATGACAAGTAGTCGGCAATGTCAGAGTAAAAACATATACAGCACAGTGGGACTTCAGTCCATCCTTAAAGGTAAGCACATGCGTAAATGCTTTGCTGAATTAGAGTGAAATAGGCAAACTGGGAAGGAAAAAGCTGGTGTTCCTATGCAGTGTGCCTTGTTTTTCAACAACAGATATCTCATAGAATCATATACCCCTTTTACAAGGTGTGTGGGCTTGTATAAAGCATGAAAATACTTTATGTTGACCTCTGCAACTGTTTTTAATGGAACGTGATTTCAAGAGAATACAACAATAGATGTGTGTTGTGATGGGGTAGGAAGGGAAGGTAAAAAATTCATTATGAATATCTTTGTAAATAGGTTATTAATCAACATGAAGGATATAAAGGTTAAAGCATGGCATGCTTGGCAAGCACATTCCTTAAGTGAACTTCACCTGAACTTAATGAAGAAAGCTTAAACTAACTGCAAACAGTATTCTATCAAGATTCAAATCATAGTCAATCACACTGCCAGGCTACAGTATGGTTAATACTGAGACAATATATCACCAACAACCTCAGCTGCTACCAGATCAACAAAATTAGACTGTTTATTGAACAAAACCCAGTGAGGTACTGCCAATGGTACAGTAACTAGACCACTATTATTCTTAGAGCAAGCCTGTGGCTTACACTGCACCCCAGGCAAGAATGGGGGGCACTGAGAAGCTGCATTACAGCCAGAACTTCCATAAGGGATTCTGTCTGAGCTAGCGAGGACTCCCCAAATGAACATGCTGCAGTAGCAGCTCCAACATCTTAGGAGCTGTACTCATCCAGCTTCAATATCCTTCATGCTGCCCCCATCCAACTTGGTTGGTAAGTGCAGAAGCTGAGGGGGGATGGCCCCACTGCTTTCTGCCCCTTTTGTGGTGGCTAGTGGCAGTGCCACTTGCCATGCACAAACACTGTGTTCCTTAGCCACATGATGGCTACACTTCACATGGGAGAGTAGGCTCGTTGTCCCCTCTCCTTCCCTTTGTGGAACAGTCAGACCCACAGGAATTAAAGATCCTAAGGCACTTTTTGCAAAAATAGAGATGTTACCCTTGGTGTCTTAGTTAAATTCCAACTCAAGTAATTCCTTCTGCCTTACAAAAACATCTCTGCAATTTATTTTTCTCACTTACTCTCCAAAAAATTATGTAGCACCACTGCATGTTGAACCTCTCAAGTCCGGCACTCTCTGGCCCGGCAACATCTGTGGTCCAGCATGATTTTATTTTATGTTTTTTTATACACCTCTACCCTGATATAACACAACCCGATATAACTCGAATTTGGATATAACACGGTAAAACAACGCTCGGGGGGGGCAAAGCAAGTTCGATATAACACGGTTTCACCTATAACTCAGTAAGATTTTTTGGCTCCTGAGGACAACGTTATATTGGGATAGAGGTGTACTTATTTCCTTGTGCCAATACAGTACAATTGTACAACAACACTAACACTTTGTTATGAAGGGAGCCTTTAAGCCTTGGTTAGGTGGCACTGCAAGCATTGTTCCATTTATTCGCCTCGGCAAGATAAAAATAAAAAAGAGACCTGCTCTCTAGAATATTGACCTCCCATGGTTCGGCAAATTCTCTGATTTGGCACCAGGCAGGTCCCAAGAGTGCTGGACTAGAGAGGTTCAACCTGTAGCAGATGATGTCTATTCCATTCCACACCAGAGGTAACTTCATTTGTGTGTGTGTTGTAAAGTGTTTGGGGGTTCTTGATCATGCAATGTGTCAGATGATTTTAGTATTTTAATTTAGTGAAATTAGTCAACGGTGCTAGATTGGAGTTTGTAACCTTCCTATTTGCCCGTAGAATAGATACTTGAACAGTTATTAGTAGTGCATGCTTTTCCACATCTCTTTGCAAATGTACCTCCCCATTACCTTGGGGAGATACACTTCTAGGCTTCACTTCTAGAGGGGAGAGGATAGCTCATTTTCCATTCCCATTTGTCCCTTGGCCTTGCGTTGAGACTGCCAGAATTGGTGCCTTTTTGGTGGTGTAGTTTTATAACATGGATTTGCATTCATGATAAACGGGACAGAGATCACCAACTTCAAGGCACAGTATGAGGCCATTTTTGCTTTCTGCATCATAAACAGACTTGTTAATGTAGTTCCATTCGCAGGACCATATTCTGCCCTCCAGCCCTATATTCTGCCCTTTACCTATCCAATCCCACTGAAGACAAAGGAGTTACACAGATGTAATGGAAAAATGTTTATTCCTAGCGTTAATGCATGAGCCCCAAAGTACCCATGCAGGACTGTTCATTTGAAAAGATATCTTTTGTCTGTCAACCAAGTCACTGAAACTCAACATGCCTGAAATCTCTCAATGCCATTTTTATGGAGCCACTTTTTAGAATTGAAACTATCTTTAACATAGAATTGTTTGCATGTAAAATGAATTCCAGCCTTTACCAGGGTCAAGTAATCAATTCCAATTAAATAAGTCACTCCAAACTTTCAGCCTAAAACAGAGCCCTTCACCTTTCCCCACACCTTCTTTCTTGATCACTGTAGACAGCACCACCATCCTGCCTGTCACCCCAACCTATAACCTGGTGTTTGAATTGGATTGCTCTCTAGGTCCTCACATCCAGGCTAAGTCTAAATCCTCCCAATTCTTTCTATATAACATTTCTAAGATACGGCCTTTCTTTTTCCAAATCCACACAGCTAAGACTTGTCCAGACTCTCAACATATCACGTCTCGATTACTGCAACGTTCTTCTCTTGGGTTTTGATGTCTGCAATCGTGCCCCACTCATACCCATTCAGAATGGTGCTGCAAGATCATATTCATAACTAATAACTTTGACCATGTCACCCCTCTCTTTGAATCCCTCCATTGGCTCCCTCTTCTCTATCCCATCCAACATAAAGCTCTTATCGTCATTCTCAAGACCCTTATCTCCACCCTATCTATCATCTATTCACTATCAAAATATGAATTTATGCCTCCAATCAGACCGTGATGTCAGCCTCCATTGCCCACTTATTACATTTTCAGCTAAGCAACTTTGTGCTTTCCCTCACACTTGGGAGGAGCTCCCATAAATATCTACAAAGCTACCTTATTATGCACCTTCAAATCCTTCCTTAAAATTCTGTTTTGACACTATGTCAAGTGTTTTGCAGACAACACTGAGGCTGCTGGTGTATTGAGACCACAGTCTATTGTGCTGACCACTATTGCCTCATTGTTTCCTTGTACTCCTTCATAGACCTGTCTGAATCCATCTCTTGTTTCTTGTTTTATACTTAATTTGTAAGCTGTTTGGGGCAAGACCATAGGTGCTGCAACTAAGTGTGCTGGGGATGCTGCTGCACCCCCTGGCTTGAAGTAGTAATAACAACCCAAATACATAGTTTCCACCTTTAGCATTCCCACTATAGAAGTTGTTCCAGCACCACTGGGCAGGACTGCCATTTTTGTTTTGCATTTGTGCAGCACCTAGTACAATGTGGTCGTGGTCCCTGACTGGTCACTCTGGTAATACAAATAATAAATTATTATTAATAATAACCACGCTTTGAACAGAAACTTTTCTTAGAATTGAAAAAATGTTCCATCTGTTGGTTTTTGTTTGGCTTTTTCATTGTGCCTCTGCTTTTTCTGATTCCAGTTACAACTGCAAATAGAAGACACAAGATACTTTAAAAACAGCCTCTCGTGTGGTATTTCTGCTTTAGTTTGTAAAAGCCAGATTTTTTAATATTTTCAGCCTACTTTGTACATCCTTTCAGAAAAGGTTCAGATAAACACTCAAATGTCAGGATATGCATCCAACATGAACCTTTTCTAGTTTGTTCATATAAGTCACAATATTGGATATTTCACATTCACATAAAATATAATCTCTAATTGACCTAAATCCAAATACCACACCAACCAGTATATCAGATACAATGGCCCATAGTGTTAGCCTGATCTCTCTAGGTCAGTCATAAATCCAAAAGAACAGAAAGAAAGTTTGACAAAACACTGAATTTTCCTCAAGTGAAAGTTCACTGCAATTTCAGGTCATCCAGTAAGTACTATTCCATCCCTTCCACCATCTCAACCTTCCTGGTAGCAACAGATTTATGAGAGGACTCCAGGGAAAGTCACAGAATATAGCCCCAGTGAGATCCACCCCATCTCCTGAAGATGTCTCTTGGTTTCCACAAATCTTTGCCATCTTTTTGATGATGTTAATAATGTATTAGCAGTGATTTTAAAAAAAATAATGCCTTTATATTAGAAAAAGCTTGGAAGTCCAGACCACCATTTCACCAAGGAAGATTCCATAGCCTTTGAGTCACCTTTCTCAGTAATTCTAACCAACTAATTCTCTCAACTAACCTATAAGGTAGGTGGTATCCATGTTTAGTAATTGGGGAAACTGAGGCACAGGAATGTTAAATACCTTGCCTACAGGCCTTATGGCAGGTAGACCAGAGCTGGAATTAGAAGTCAGGGGTTCAATGCCCAAACCACTAGACCATACTTCCTTTCCTAAATGAGAATCTCTAATTCCAGTCTTAATGTTTTTTCCATGATGGGTGTGAAACCACGGAAGGGTTAAAGTTATAGCCAGCCTCTCTCAGAAATTGTTAGGTAAATGTTGTGCTTTAAGAGTATGTTCAGCCAATGAGCGTGTTATGATATAATAACATTTAGCTCTTATTCAGTGCTTCTGTCTTATGTTTCACTGGTTGGATGTGCTGTTTTATTCTACAGAGAGAGCTGTGAGGAGAGCTTTGAATAACCCAGGGATATTCTTATCCATCTATCTCATATTGCTTGACTTAGTCCTGGTTTAAAGGTTAATTTTGTTAAGCACCATCTGACTGGCTTGGAGGAGATATCCACATTTTTGAAAACTGGAATTTTAAAAAAAGCAAAAGTCCAATTTCCAGGGACGTTTCTAAATATCAGGTAACCTGGATGGCAGATAATCAGGGTTTAGATAATTGAGTTTACCTATATTTCTAATTCATCTTCAGCCTCATGAATATTTTTACTCCCAACTGCAAAATTTTTGATTTAGTAGGAATATCTCATTTTCTTTAATCAGAACAGTAATTGGGTCATTATTGCCATCTGAAGAATTTTCAAAACACACAGCACTAAATTCCATATGCTGGGCATTATTTAATGTAGCTGCAATTTATTTATTTAATTTTGTAAGACTGTGATAAAATTTGGCTATTTATACATGAGATGTATTCACTCAAGTTCTATAAACTATATTCTTATTCTTCAGTGTTGGAAGACAGAGTAGTGTATGAAAATTAACTATAATTTTTAATGCTTAAGACATATGATTTTAAAAAAAGGGACTACCTCAAGCAGGGTCCACTCCAACAGATTCTTACTGCTGGGTGTCATGCTTGACATGCATTCTCTTACTGAGGACAGTGTAACCCATGCAAATGGTAATCTACTGTTGTCCCACTGAAAACAGTTGCATATGCCTGGTTATAAGCACTACATCTGGTATTAAGTTATAGCAGGGTCAGGCCCACAATTAGATTTTGCTGTAGTAATATTGCAGTCGTGTTTTCTGTTATCAATCTGCTCTTATTTCTGTAAAGCTAATTAATAGGCTCCTAGTTTACTAGCGTTGGATTCTCTTGAGTGCCACAAGGTGGACTAAAACTATCCAGAAATGGCCAATGTAAAATTCACTGCATGTAGGGAAGCTTAGGCAGATAGCTGGCAGAGGTGGCGCCTGCATTAGCCACCCTCCCCCACCACCAGCATAAAGTAGCATGTTTGGGAAGTAGGATGGGGCAAGGAGGGACATGTCAGACTTGAGTTCTACTGTGCCCAATCCTCCAATGGTGTAAGGTCACTGAAGTGCCTTATGCCAGTGATGTAATTTAGAACTGCTCCAGCCATACAAAAACAGTGAATATCTTCCTGCATTACATTTTCTGAATGGTCAAAAAAAATAGTTTTTGCATCATTATTATAATTAATTATCTTTATTTACTTTGGTTATTGCAAACAATGGGCTCAGCATTGTAGGATCCACAAACATAGATAATCCTCGCCCTGAAGAGCATAATAATAAAAACAATTAGTATAAGAACATAAGAACATAAGAACGGCCATACTGGGTTAGACCAAAGGTTCATCTAGCCCAGTATCTGTCTACCGACAGTGGCCAATGCCAAGTGCCCCAGAGAGAGTGAAGCTAACAGGCACTGATCAAGTCATCTCTCTCCTGCCATCCATTGCCATCCTCTGACAAACAGAGGCTAGGGACACCATTCCTTACCCATCCTGGCTAATAGCCATTTTTGGACTTCACCACCATAAATTTATCCAGTTCTCTTTTAAACACTGTTATAGTCCTAGCCTTCACAACTTCTTCAGGTAAGGCGTTCCACAAGTTGACTGTGCGCTGCATGAAGAAGAACTTCCTTTTATTTGTTTTAAACCCGCTGCCTATTAATTTCATTTGGTGTCCCCTAGTTCTTGTATTATGGGAATAAGTAAATAACTTTTCCTTATCCACTTTCTCAACATCACTCCTGATTTTATATACCTCTATCATATCCCCCCTTAATCTCCTCTTTTCCAAGCTGAAGAGACCTAGCCTCTTTAATCTTTCCTCATATGG
>NC_133769.1:126105968-126110958 GCF_003597395.2 Chelonoidis abingdonii
ACCGTCTCCTAGACTCGTGAATGCATTTTAGTTGCCCTTTCTAAACTTTTCTAGTCGCGCAGAATACTCTTTTGAGGTGAGGAGACAACATGCTGTACAGGCAAGTATCTGGCAAGGATGGTGGGTGTAACGCAATTGAATTTATATAAGGGCAATATAGCATTCTCAGTCTTCATTCTCTATCCCGCTTTTTAACATCCTGCTTGCTATTTTTGACGCACCGCTGCACACGGCGTGGGACATTCTTCAGAGAACTATGCCAGATGACGCCTAAGATCTTTTTCCTGATTCGTATTAGCTAAATGTAGCCCCCATCATAATTGTATGTATAGGTTGGGAGTTTATTTCCAATGTTCATTATTTAACAATTTATCCACATATAATTCATTTGGCCATTTTGTTGACCCAATACTTAGTGTTGTGAGATCTTTTTGAAGTTCTTCAAATCTGGCTGTTGGTCTTAAACATCTTGAGTAGTATTTAGTATCATCTATGCGAAATTTGCCCACTCAGGATTAAATCTAGAGTTGCCTCTCCCCTTGTGGGTTCCCATACCAGCTGCTCCATGAAGCAGTCATTTAAAGTATCGAGAAATTTTATCTCTGCATTTCATCCTGAAGTGAAATGTTGCACCCAAATACATATTGTTGGTGCAAAGTGGAAGTTTTGCTCTAGCCTTTCAGTTGATTTTTGCTAGTATAAAAATGGGTGAGATACTGGCACTGCTTTTGCTCTGTGGTGTAAAGCCAACTGGAGCCTCACAGTCCAGCCGTTCTCCCCGGTCAGTTTTGTATTCTGACTGGGAACTCTTGCTTGGGAGTAGTAAGTAGCTCCTTTTGTTGTTCCTCACATGGCAATGTAATTGGAAGACTGGGCAAATTCCTTTTCAGCTAAGTGACAGCCACAGAGAAATAAATGTGCTGCCCAAAACCAGGAAGCCAAGATAAGTTCATTAGGGCAAAGATTTTACCCAGCCCTGCCCTCATGGCAGTTAAGGAGAGGGGCAGCCAAACAAGTTATATCCAGTGATGAGCTGCCAAAATCTTAACAACTGGTTACCTATAAAAAGTTCTGATTTAAGGGGAGGGGGCGGGGGAGACATACTCGTGGGGCCAGGGGCCCCTGCAGGGCCTGGTCCAATTGCCCCACTTGCCCCCTCCCCTCCCCTCTGGCCAGCCCTGGAGCTTGCAGTAGCCCCACCACCACCACCACCTTGCCAGGCCACTCCAAAAGCAGCAGCAGAACAACTCCCGAGCTCAGCTGAGCTGCCCAGCTGGTGCCAGCGGCTGGCCACGCTGCAGCTGGGGGGAAGCAGGGGAGAGGCCCGGGGAGCGTCAGCCTCCCCAGCTGGGAATTCTGGGAGCAACAGGATGATCCAGCCTGTGGACTGGAGTTCTTTGCCTACCTCCTGGCCCTTTAACAACTGGTTCTCCACAGAGGTCTAATTTTAGCAACCAGTTCTTGAGAACCTGTGGGAACCGGCTCCAGCTCACCACTGGTTATATCCCTTTAAAAATAACCAGATATTTTTTAAAAAACATGCTAGGGATCTTGGAATGACCCTCCTTGCCTCAAGACAGACAAGGTGGGTAAAGAAATATCTTTTTTTGGACCAACTTCTGTTGGTGAGAGAGGCAAATTTTCGAGCCACAGAGAGCTCTTCTTCAGCTCTCTGTGGCTCAAAAGTTTCTCTCTCTCACAAACAGAAGTTGGTCCAATAAAATATATTGCCTCACCCACCTTGCTCTCCAGTATCCTGGGACTGACATTGCTACAACTACACTACATACCTCCTTTCCTTGTGCAGATGAAATGTATGGAGGGAGAGGAGACTGGGGTCTATAGAGGTCCCTTCTCTCATCCTCAAGGCTAGTTTCTGGAGCAGGAACAATAGCTCTTTTATTCTGCTCCCAGCTTCTCCCACTTGCACACCAAGGTCCTGATTTTCCTGCCACAGGATGCAAGTAACTCCCCCTGATTTCCGTTGCAGGCTCCCTGGTCTGATCAGTTTGATTAGCCAGTGCAGAGTTTAGTTCTGCAGCATCATGAGCCATGTGGATCTCTCCCACTTTGCATATTGCTTCTGTTCTCTATACTGATATTTTTCCAGTAACCTGGTTCCAACTTGTGTGATTTCGCTTGCATTGCATCTGTTTAATCACCAGTATTTTGCATGTAACATCTCTGTATGCCTAATTCATTGTTATGAACCCACCTAGTGACAGCTTTATAGATCCTTTTCTTTATACTTCACGCTTATCTCCTCATGATTTCTGATTCTTCTTTTTATTTTATTTTTTTTGGTATTTGAAATGGATCATAGTAGTCAAATCTGAATTCCTCTTATGAATAATATGGTTTTTAAAATGTATGTAGCCCAGAGAACAAAATGAATCTTAAACCATTACACATGAGCAAAAGGGTAGTACAGCCACATTGCAGGAAGATGAATCCCTTTATAAGTTATATACAGAGAAATCTAAAGTGATGAGGAAAAAGTAACAAAAAAGAAAATAGAATGTAATTCTCTTTGGAGATGTCCTATTTTTTACCTATATCGTGTATCTTACAGTATACATGTTGTAAACCACTTGAAAATGATTGGCTGCATGTTAAATACAAACAAGTTATGATTAGCTGATCTGTTCAGTGTATTAGAGCAGAATTTGCTTCCCATTCAGTCTGTGGTAATCAAGATCTTTTTACTATTTATGGATCTTCTTCTATATCAGGATTTACATGGTAAATACACTTGAAAGCTTTTCCTGTCTTTTAAATTTCATGTTTTTGGATTATACCTGAATTCTGAAGTCTAATGGTTTAGAATTACGTATGCTCATTGTAACACTTAGCTAGGGTGACCAGATGTCATAATTAAAATGTTCAAATCTGAATCCCTATTATTGTGCACATGTTTGGTGCATTACTATACTATAGCCATTAAAAATACAGTACTCTAAGTTTTGTGATCAATGTCCTGTTTATAGGTGAGCTAGTTTGGATTGATAACCAGTCCAGTTTTTCACCTAAAATTCAAACTGAACCAGATATTTTTTTAAGGCTTAAAAAAGTTTGGCTAACTTTTTAAAAAGAAAAAAATCCTTTCATTTTGTGGGTACTACAGCACTTTCTGGTTCTGATTTGAATTGGATGTGAAAGTGCCAGATTCCAGCAGCAAAGGTTACATGTATGCATTTTTCCCTCTTATAAAAATAGAGCAGCATTTTCAGTAATCACAAAAATCTGCAGTATCACTCTTGTTAACTGTAGTGATTTGGACCAATGAATAATATTGTTTGGTTCCTTTAACAAGCTAGCCCAACCAACAACACAGACTATTAAAACTCCTGCAAAACTGCTTAATCAGATAGGATCTCTATCCCAAGTGTCTGATACTGACACAGTTTCCTTGTGGACAGCTGGATGAAAATGGCCAAAAAGCAAACACAATGTTGGGATGTGTAAAGAATGGGATAGAAAATAATACTGAAAATATTACACTACCATTACATAAATCAATGTAAGCCTTCCTGGAATACTGAGTTCTGTACTCAGGGCCGGCACAACCCATTAGGTGACCTAGGTGGTCACCTAGGGCACTAACATTTGGGGAGCAGTGATTGCGGTGGCCAGATCTTCCGCTGCCTCTGTCGGGGGCGGCATTTTGGGGATGGGACCTTCCGCCACCTAAGGCGGCAAAAAAGCTGGCGGTGCTCCTATCTGTGCTGTTTATCCTGTCTCAGAATATATAGCAGAAATAGAAGGGGCTTAAAGACAAGCAGTGAAAATGATCAGAGGCATAGAGAGACTTCCATATGAGCAGAGAGGAAACTGACTGAGACTGTTTTGTTTAAACAGATGAAGAATAATAGACGATAGAGGTATACAAAATAATGAATAGTATAGAAATGGTAAAAAGGAATCCCTGGTTTACTTTTTCCCATAGTACAAGATCAAAAGATCATTCAGTGAAATTGCAAGGCAACAAACTTTAAACAGAAAAAAGTAAATACTCAATTATGAGTTGCATAAAAAACTTGTAGAGCTGATTGTCACAAGATGCCACTGAACCTCAGATCTTAGGATTCAAAAAGGGACTGCACATTTATATAAATGAGAACAAACCAAAGTTACCTTAAAAGAGATATTTATATTATTAAGGAATATAAGCCATTTTGCTTCAGAACACAAGCCAACTACTTAACTGACAAGAGTTAGGAAGACCATGGACTGTTCACTGAAAAATTTTGCATTATGGGGTTTTGCACCTTCTTCTGTATCATCCACTACTGATAGTGTCAGAGAGAGGGTACTGGATTAGGTGAATCACTGGCCTGCCAATTCCTATGTTCCTAGATCGAAGTACATTGATTCAAGATGCACCATCAATCATTAGCCCCAAATAACCCCAGAAGATTATGCCACTCTTATGGAAAACTGTGGATTTTAGAAGGGATTAAACCTATAGAAATTATTCTAAAATCCTATAGAATGTAATAGTGAATGACCTACCATATAAAGGTATTTTGAAGTGTGCTGTAATTTCAAAGCTGGGGTATAAGTCTCTATTAAATTGTATGGGTTTTTGGACAATCCAATATATATACTTTTTCATTATAAGTCTTTTTTGTATGGCAAACTCAAACCCATAGAAATGCTATGGTCATTTTTTTTTTGCCTTGCCTAATATAACAGACCCCAAGAGACACCCCACTGTTGAGGTGACACCTGTTCAACAGTTTTGAAGCCACAGTGCTCTTCCTTGTAGATGCTGTGATGCTAAAGGCCAGCTCAACTTTAACCCCTTTTAATGAATTACTGACTACCTCAGTAAAAACAGCAGAGAATCCTGTGGCACCTTATAGACTAATAGACATTTTGGAGCATGAGCTTTCATGAGTGAATACCCACTTCATCAGATGCATGTAGTGGAGATTTCCAGGGGCAGGTATATATATGCTAGCAAGCAAGCTAGAGATAACGAGGTTAG
>NC_133769.1:126112183-126142176 GCF_003597395.2 Chelonoidis abingdonii
GAGAGCTGAGGAAGCGTTGTTCCAGGTCAGCCATAAAAATATTGGCGTATTGTGGGGCCATGCGGGTGCCCATAGCAGTGCCACTGATCTGGAGATATATATTGTCATCAAATTTGAAATAGTTGTGTGTGAGTATAAAGGCACAGGGCTCAGTAGCCAGTTGTGCTGTGGCATCATCATCATTGACTACCTCAGAATTCATTGGATAAGTTTCCTCTGTGATATTCTCACATGTGAAATCCCTGCCTGGACTTTGAGCCACATTATTCTCAGGAAAGGTCAGTAGCTATGTTCAAACACATGGGAGATGGACTGGCCAAACAGGACCAGATGCTCAAATGCGCTTAAGACTTTGCTTGTGTTCCTTGAACAGATATGAAAGACAGAGTTTTGATATGTGCTTCCCCCTCTCCCTTGGCTTGTACATGGTCCTGTATACTGCCTGTAACGGTTAACATGCTCTTCTTTTTTATCATCTCAGAGCATCTTTACAGACACTGAGAGCAGTGCAGCATTCTCATTCATTCATTGCCTGCCCATGGCTTGTTCCTCCATTTAGCCCAGTCTGGTCAGGTCCCTGCATGTCCCTAGTCCATGGTCAGCCTCTGGATAGGATTGACCTTGGTTGTGTTTGCATTGTTAACCTGCATAGGACGTATAATGTCTTTTGTTCTTATTTATTAGAGTCATTAAAATGTTCTTAGTAAATTATGGACTGTATTTTCAGCAAATCAAAATCCTCAGGTTGCTAATGAGGATTCAGCCCTTGGCACCATGTCACTAATTACTTTTACATAATCCTGAAATAACAACACAAGGAAAACACATCAACAAAAAGAGACAAATCAAACTATTGTTTTAAACATCAGAAATGGGAAGTGCTGTTTCTTAAGAGAAGTGAGTGACAAAGTTTGCATGAAGTACGGACCTATATGAGAATGTACAAGAGAATAGTCCTATAGCTTTGGCTGGGGTCCAGTCAGAGGTAAGCAAATGGAGGTGGTAATTCTCTTTGACAGGCATTCTTTAGAAATTAGGATGTGCTTTAATCTCAATGGTCTGTGAGCGTACTTCTCAATCCGGGCAATGATTTTTGTCAGCCAGGCTTTGATATATCCTTTTCGATTCACCTATATTTTTACTTGCTTGAAGCCCACCCTTAAAGCTTTACAGTGGGACCATGATCCTTCTAAAATACTAGGTGACAGGATTAAACTGTCACTGGAGGTAGTTAGCCCTGCTTCTGTATTGGCCAGAGGGGATGCTGCAGAGTAGCCTCAGGTATGCTAAGTCTCCATTTCTCTGCACCTTACATAAAATGGTAGCATTTTACATCCACTTTGCACAAGGTATAGTGCTACTCCCTCAAGGACCCTCAGCACCCTACCTCAGCAATGTTCCCAACCTCTAGCTGTCTCCTGAAATGAGAGGCTAAGATCAAGCGATGAACTTGCATGGAACAAGCAATAAACACAAGTGACCAATCCTACATTTATTCTAGATGCTGAATTTTCTGGTTTGGGTCTGTAAGAAGAATTGCTAAAGGTCCCTCTTCAAAACAAGCCTTAGATTTCCATCAAATATATCCCTTCTTCCCTCCCATATTTGGCCATGGCTGAGACCACACAGTACCAAATCTCAATCCCATCATTACCAATGGAAGTATTGTTGCTGTTCACTTCAACAGAACCAGGATCTGGCCCCTAATCACTTCACACACTCCAGTAAAATTATCTACAGGACTTCACCAGAGCAGCATTCAAAAATTATTTCTGTACTCATAGGACCATGCTTTTGTAACTGAAACATTATTTTACCTACCCACTGATTGCTGTTTTTACTGCAGCAAGGCATAAAATAGCAAACTGTTTAGTGACCCCATTTAATATGTCTTTAATTTACTTTAGAATTATTGCTTAATTGACATTTTGTTCTTCCCAGTGAACTATATAAAAAATGTCTACACAATGCTTTTATGAAGAACACAAAGCAGTGGATGTAGTTTAGTGGACATTTAATTGTTTGTGGTGTGTGTGTGTGGGGGGGGGGAAATACATTCACTAAACAGTTTGTTCCTTTACACATGTCTATATTACTAAGGGTACCAATAGATGAACTGGGATGCTAATCTAGACAAATTACAGAAGCATAATCTTCAAAATCTTTATTTTGTTGAAACAATAATTTATTCAGTGACTGGCAAGTTAGTAAGTTCTTATATTTACACACAGTCGATACGATGAAAATCAGTGGATCATTTTTACAAAATATAACACATAGGAAAGATGGTTTTGCAGTGAAGGCACTGCACCTGGGAGTTCTGCTTTCAATTCCCACCTGTGCCACAGACTTTCTGTATGACTTTGGGCAAGTCACTTGATTGTTTTGTGTCTTAGTTTCCAAGTGTAAAATAGGGATAGTAATGCTTACTTTCTTCTTTGTCAGTCTTGTCCATCTAGATTATACACTCTTTGGGCCTAAGCAATCTTTTACTGCTCTAGGTGCAATTCTCCATTGCCTTGAACCTTTTGTAGTTATTTACACCAGTGCAAAGTGAGAGTAAATGCTACTATTCTAATTTGGAAGTGTTTTGCATCCTCTTTTTACTGACTTTTCAGTAATGTAAATGACTATACAAGGTGCAGGGCAATAAGGTTTGTATGGTGCCTGACACAATAGGGCTCCAGTTGTGATTAGTTGCAGAAGTCTCTGGCACTACTGTACTACAATAATAAACAGTCACATCAGCACTTAAATGCAATCATTACTTGGGTGGAAATTGCGCAGCTGCCAATTGCCCGTCATGGGGATTGGGAATTTTGATCAAAGACACAAGAATGAACTTTGCCATTATGAATCTTCAATAGCTGCACAAAGCAGACAGAATTTACGTTTTATGGTCTTGTCCAAAACACACCTGCACTGTAAGTAATATGGACCTCAGTCTACCTCAGAGGGTCAACAGATTGAGTTAACCCTTATGGCTTCTTAGCTTGTGATCCTTGGGGGCTTGCTGCAGGTGTTAGAAATAGGAAAATATAGTGGAAAAGACAATCAGATTGGAGATGTAAATATCAGAACATGGTGGGATTTACCACTTAGCACTGCCAAGCCCCCTATTTAGCTAATAGCTGCAGTAGGACATGGTGAAGTTTAACAGAGAAGTGACATGAATGTGGTGGTGAAGCCTAGAAGATTCTAATGAGAAATGTTCATAAAAGGCCTGATGCAAAGCCTGTTAATGGCAGTGGAAAGACTCCTGTTAATCTGGAGGGGCTTTGGATCAGGCCCTAAAAGTATTTTTTACTTTTATAGATATGTAAAACTTACATTGTTGGAGTCTGTATGGGTTTGGTGACTAGATACAAAGCCTTCCCTCTCCAATCACCAGTCGAAATACAGCCCAGACCCAAGATGAATCAAAAGTCATTTTCTTCAGATGGGAGTTCGGTTGCCTATATGAAATGAGTTAATGGCCAGTGTTGAGTACATTAAAGATAGGTGCTTATATCGTATAAAAGTGATAGGAATTGGCACTAAGTAGCACCCCTGTTGGCATTCTCATCTGAGAGGCCAAGTATTGAATGGGGATGGTGGCTAAACAGCTTTGTCCCTCAAGAAGCAATCGTTTCACATCAAGATTGAGGCTCTTTGGAATAGTTTAGGGAAGCTTGGATAAGTTAACCTTTAGATAAAGATAAGTTTAACCCTTAAATCTGGATAGATGTATAATAACCCTTTTAGTCTTCTGCCAATGTGGTACCTCTCACAAGAACAAACTTCACTCAGAAAACAAGAAAACAAACAAACACAAAATGTTGAAATCCAACTGGTTTCCGCTTCAGCTTGCAATTTAGTCGGTTTTTAAGTAGTTTCAGATACTACACATATCCAGGAGTTCACCTGTTGGTTTTAGAATAACTTCTTTATTTTTTAAATGTTTTTCTCTGAAACTTTTTCTGTCTGAAAAACTAACACAGACAACCCTGCTAACTGACTATGTAGACGAACCACTGAAACAGATTGTACACAGTGATCTCATTATACAAGGTAAAGAAACTAAAATATCACTTTCCCACATTTCCAGCATTTATAATATATGGGATTACTTTTAACAGTAGTTAATTTAGAAAAACAAATGCAGGGAGAAGTGTAATTTCAAGGTGATTAGATCCCTGTAAGGAGCTGGTGGCTGAGGTATGTTGTATATTTTCAAATGGCTTTGGCAAGTTTAATTTATGCTAGTTACTTTTAAGGGGCAAATTACTCAGTCAAATGGAATTGCTGGAGAAACTCACTTGTTTGGACAAGGTCCTTGTATTTTTCTCCACTCTCTCTACCCTCTTTTTCTGTTTTATTTGCTTTTACCCTCCTTTTCTGAGGCACCTCTGGGAACATTTATTCCCATGTCTATATGTCCTCTAGAGGATAATACCTGGATCATTCACAGCTAAGCTCCCGTGCTTGCTTTTACAAGGGCAGAATGGACTAGTGATGGACGAACCACAAAAGGATCTGAGGTTTGGTTTGGATAAGTATTGAAAAGTTTAGATTGGGCTGGAGGTTTCTTGAGAGCAGGTTCCGTCATGAAAAAACAGGTAAAAAACAAGAGTCATGTCATGATAGGGGTCTACTACAGACCACCTAACCAGGAAGAAGAGGTAGATGAGGCGGCTTTTTTGAAACAACTAACAAAATCATGCAAAGCACAGGACTTGGTGGCGATGTGGGACTTCAAGTAACCAGACATCTGTTGGGAAAATAACACAGCAGGGTGCAGATTATCCAACAAGTTCTTGGAATGTATTGGAGACAATTTGGAGCCAAAACAGGAAAGAACAAGTTAAAAATTATTTAGAAAAGTTAGATGTCTTCAAGTTGCCAGTGCCTGATGAAATACATCATAGAATACTCAAGAAGCTGACTCAAGAAATATCTGAGCCATTAGCAATTATCTTTGAAAAGTCATGGAAGACAGAAGAGTTTCCAAAGGACTGGAAAAGGAGCAAATATAGTGCCCATCTATAAAAATATAGTGCCCATGAATAAGGACAACCTGGGGAATTATAGACGGGTCAGCTAAATTTCAGTACCTGGTAAAATAACAGAGCAAATAATTAAGCAATCAGTTTGCAAACGTAGAAAATGATAAGGTGATAAATAACAGCATGGATTTGTTCAGAACAAATCATATCAAACCAACCTAATAGCTGTCTTTGACAGTGTAATAAGCCTTGTGGATGTGGGGAAGTGGTAGATGTGGTATATCTTGATTTTGATAAGGCTTTGATACTATCTTGCATGACCTTCTCATAAACAAACTAGGGAAATACAATCTACGTGGAGCTACTGTAAGGTGGGCACATAACTGGCTGGAAAACCATTGACTGCTAACATCTCTCTGGAGTTCTCGGTCAAGCTGGAAGGACATACCAAGTGGGGTCCTATTTAAATAATGGTATTGAGAGTACACTTATACCGTTTGTGGATGATACCAAGGTAGGAGGGATTGCAAGTGCTTTGAAGGATAGGATTAAAATTCAAAATGATCTGCACAAACTGGAGAAATGGTCTGAAGTAAATAAGATGAAATTCAATAAGGACAAATGTAAAGTACTCTACTTAGAAAGGAATAATCAACTACACACATACAAAATGGGAAATGACTGCCTAGGAGAGAGTACTGCAAAAAGGGATCTGGGAGTCATAGTGGATCACAAGATCAATATGAGTCAACAGTGTAATGCTATTACAAAAAAAGCAAACATAATTTTGGAATGTATTAGCGGGAGTGTTGTAAGCAAGACACGAGAAGTAATTCTTCCGCTCTACTCCATGCTGATTAGACCTCAGCTGGAGTATTGTGTTCAGTTCTGGGTACTACACTTTAGGAAAAAATGTGAACAAATTGAAGAAAGTCCAAAGAAGAGCAACAAAAATTAAAGGTCTAGAAAACATGACCTATGAAGGAAGATTAAAAAAATTGGGTTTGTTTAGTCTGGTGAAGAAAAGACAGGGCGGGGACATGATAACAGTTTACAAGTGCATAAACTGTTGCTGTTACAGGGAGGAGGGAGAAAAATTGTTCTCATTAACCTCTGAGGATAGGACAAGAAGCAATGGGCTTAAATTGCAGCAAGGTCGGTTTAGGTTGGACATTAGGAAAAACTTCCTGTCAGGGTAGTTAAGCGTTGGAATAAATTGCCTAGGGAGGTAGTGGAATCTCCATTGTGGGAAGGTTTTAAGAACAGGTTAGACAAACACCTGTCAGAAATGGTACAGATAAAACTTAGTCCTGCTTTGATGCAGGGGACTGGACTAGATGACCTCTCAAGGTCCCTTCCAGTCCTATGATTCTATGAAATTTCCATTATTTCTTGGTTCCAGTTGAGCTAGACACTTTCTAATTGATGTTTTCCCTCTGAGCCTGGACAGAAACTGAGTGTGCAGAGCTGGGCTAAATGAAAAATAATTACTAGAAAGTTCAACAAAATGTTTTGAGACCCTCAATAAAGTTTATATTTCAGTTTTGGATGAAGATTCAGATTTAGTGAAAACTCACTGGTTTGTTCTTTCTCCGTAAGTGTAGTACCCTTTCTTTCTTCTACAGTTTTGCATGGGTGATAGACAACCCTGCTGAAATGCTGGGTAAATGGCTCACAAATGATGGCTTCATTTGTTACCAATGCAACTGAGATGGTTTTCTTTTTCTTAGAGAATTTGCATTAAATTTGAAAAACTGTAAACATGAAAATAATTTCAATACTCCTCCCACCCATTCACGTTTTGCTGTATTCCATTCAGCACTTGGTTTCTCCAACACTACACAAGCCTGATTCAGCATTTATGTATTTTCAAACAGAATAAATCCATTATATTACTAAGAGTTAACTTCTACCTTTACATAGGTACTTAATTCCCATTTATGGAAATGGCAGTTAGGCATGCACTTCGGAGGGAAAAATCTATTCCTAAATAGATGATCCCATCTATATTGTAGCTTAATATTCTCATCTTACAAATTAAGCATTCACTGGTTGCAAAATATTCCAAGTAGAAAATTGTGTCAACCTCACCTCATTCTCATCCCCTGCTCCCCCCGCAAAAAAAAAAAAAAAAAAAAAAATCTGGATAGAAATGTGAAAGATCCAGATTTAAAACTGTAGATCCATAGGGTTTAATCCTAGCAAAGAAAACCTGTTTATAATCTGTTGAGTTTCTTATATTTGCTTTGAGAATTTTCCAGTAGATCATTTTATGGAACATCTTACATTTCCTTGGACTTGTAGATTTCTATTACAACTTTCAGTGGAAAAAACCAAAAACTGGAAAGCTCACTTTTTTCCAGCACTTTGCTTCACTTACTGCATTGTAGTATCTGCCAAAGACACAAATCTGAAGTGTTATCATTTGATAATTTTAGGAACATTTTTGTTCAAGTCAAGGATTTTCTTTTCTTCAATACGCTTGTGTACAAATATATGGAACACATGTAGCTCACATTCCCCCAGTTTACAAGTGTTGTGGTACTTATAACCTGTATAATATATGATTTTCTTATATGGATGTTTATATTTTATATATCTTCCTTTTTTCCTCAGTCATTTATCCATATTATCTCCTATTACCCTTATGTTGTTTGTGTGTGTGGGATAGTGAATGAGGCAAAAGCCCCTGGAAGAGGAAGGATAATTTTGTGGTTAAGGCACTGGTTTGGGTCTTGGGTGATCGCCTGTGTGATTTTTTTTGGAAAGTCACTTAAGTCAGATTCTCAGTTTGTGTAAACTGGTGAAGCTCTCTTGACAATAGCTATGCCAGTTTACAGCAGTTGAGGATTTGACCCTTAATCACTCTGTGCTATAGTTCCCCATCTGTAAGATGGTTATAAATTACATTTTTCTGCCTCTCAGGGATGTGTTGAGGATAATTTCATTAGTTTATAAGGTGACCATGTCCTGTCTTGATGGGGGCCATATAAGTACCTAAGGGTTTCAAGTGTGGTTGGCTTAACTTTGCTCCCATTGATATCAATAGGAACATTGCAATTGACTTCAGTGAAAGCAGAGTTAGACCACTGTTGCCTGTTTTTGAAAATCCTGCTCTTGTTGCAGTTCTACTTGTGAATTACTTCCTAATGAACACTGCATTATTTTTCAGTTCTGTGTCATTGTTTTATATATTTTGTCCTTGAAATCTTCCAGAATTATCCATATTTTAGTCTGTCTAAATCTATGTTGTCCATCTATCCTTCCACTATGTCTGGTGATATCCTAGTGATAAATTTCAGAACCATACAAATTTAAATTTATCATTCACCTTTGACTGCCTCTATTACACTCTGTCTATAGATCCATTTTTGGTGAGACTACTTGTTACATTTCAAACCTCTGGGTTCCTTTCAATGGCCACCCAGTTTAAAAACAAAACAAAATGAAGAAACAAACAAAGCAGTTGGCCTACAAATGTTTGTTTCTTTCCTCCATAAGTATGCTGGTCTGAGATATTAGATGGGCAATGTTCAGGTCTGTACCAGTTGACAGATATAAGGTCCAATATAATGTGAAACAGCATAGCTAGGAATGAGAATGTTCTATTGTTGGAGAAGAGCAGGGAATTTCCCAGCTCCTCTGGTTTCTGATGGGATATACAACACTTGTTTTGTGGTGTGGCAGCTATTGAGATATGAGGGCTTAAAACTGTGACAGTATGATTTGTGGAAAAGAGTATTCAGTTAATTTTTCAGAGATTTCTTAAATTAATTATTCAGAATTTTTTCTTTCCTCCTTTTGATTCCAGTTGGGCACATAATTAAGACAAACCTGGCTTGACAGGTGGAGGGACATAAAGATAGCAATGGTAACATTTCTGCTTCTTTCTAGACCATGCTTCTCTTCCTCTCGGTGAACCAGGAGAGGTTTCTCAGTGGATCTGGAGAAACTGAAGAGGCAGGAATCAAGATCTCAATGAGGCTAGGAAAAGAGATTGCACTTATCAGGGAAACTTATCGTAACTAGGAATAAAAGGGAGCTAGGGAGTGAGGACCAGGTAAGGCAGAGGCATTCAAGTAAATGGTCTCCAACTCTTCTTTCTCCCTACTTGCCAGTCTGTGCCCTGGTCAGTTGTCTCTCAGGCTTTCCCACGGAGCAGCTTCTTGCTGCCTACCTCTTCTTCTGGCTCTTTCGCTTTTCCTGGTCTGTCCAAGGTCCTGCTCCATGCTCAGTGAGAAGGAAGGAGCAGAAGAGCATTGAGAAATGGGAGAGCAGAGCTCGGGAAGCAGCAAAGTAAGGCCAAGGAGCACGAAAAGGACCAATTAAAGAGGAGCCACCCACATTTGACAAGTACTTGTAGGGGCTGTCAAGCAGTCTAGAGTGGTTCATGACCGTGAATGTCAGCCTCGGGACAGACTGTTAAGAAGCATGGCACAAACTCCAAACTGGTTGTGTGTTCTATACTGTACCTAGATTTCACTAACCCAGTATCAAGTGTGAACTTCTCAAGCACTACAACAGCCTTAACGTGGAGTCACAGATAGTTCCCTGGGGTATTCTGGTCTATCTTGCCACCTAGACAAGTTTGTCCCTTATATAAAAAATCACAACATTATTCAGGTTATTCCCAGTCCCAAAAGGCCAGTCACTTACCCTGGTCAATTTTACCACACATCTCTCACCAAAGACAACACTTGTAGCTGAACCTATAATTGACTAAAGATTTACTAACTAAGAAAAAGAAATGAGAGTTATTTACAAAATTAAAGCAAGTAAACATACAGACACCAATGAGTTAGTCTTAAGTTTCAAAAGGCCATAAAAGCTACTGCAATATGCAAGGTTTCTGTGTCCTTTAAGGCTAACCTAAGCTAAGCAGCTTCGGGATCCCTTGCTTACGCTTAGAATTATTGCCCTCTCCAAATTCCAAGCAGCACGGTGATACAGTTTCTTCTGGTCAGCCATTTTTATTCCCTTCCGCTAGAGTTCAAATTGATGGAGCAAGTGTTGGCGCCTGTCTTCTCTTCATGTGTATGTGGCAGGGGGCGATCAACAAGGTCTTTATCCTTTGATGGTTCATTTGGTTTCAGTGTGCTTTCTTGTGTGCAGGACCAGCACTTTATGCTAATTAATGCCTCTTTCCTGTTTTTTGGTGAGTTATATAATTACAGAAGTTTACAATGCAAACACTCAGTATGACTTCATACCTTGGACAACAAATGTTATATGTGTGATCAATACATGCAGCTTCCTAGGAGTATTTCATCAAGTCTAAACACGTTCTTATCAATTTAACATCTATTTTAACAATGCTAACACACAGGTGAGTCAGAATGGTTTCCAGCTGTGCATTTATCAGTGTTCAGTGAGTTCTAGGGGCCTTGCCATGAGCTGGCACCTGCTCTGCCAGCATCACAGGGGCTGAACTATCTTTTAACCATTTTAACAAAGCAGTTGACTCTAGTGCTATTGTAGGTGAAACACTATGGAAATTTGCAGATGTGCAAGATGGGAAACATGAATTTCTAAAACAAAACAGTTGGTATGAAGCTGTTTCCCCATCAGCTGAGGCACTATTATTGCTTGATTAAAGCAGGGGACTGGGAGTCAGGATCCTGAGTTCTCATCCTAATGCAGCCAGTGACTAGTTGTGTGAGCTTGGCCTACTTACTTAACCTCTCTGTACTTCTGCTTCCTCATTTAAAGCCAAATTCTCATCCTTTATTCATACTGAGTAGCACCTTACTCTACACAGAGTCCTGCTGATTTTGGTGGGTCTCCCTGTGGAGTATATTACTGTTCAACAGAACTAAGGGTATCAGAAGGAAGCATAATTATATTTATTTACTACAATGGAGTAATGTGAGACAATTAAAATGGCTTGAGATCCTCAGATGAAATGCAAAGTGTTTGGGGTTATTTTTCCCCATCTGCTGCTGCCCCTCTATTAAAGTCTGTTTCATAGTTATCCTAGAAGGGTTAGCTACTAAAAAACAAACCAAAAATCTTGTACATATTAACTAGATTTGTCAGTTTATTGTGAATGAACCTGTATGGAAAATATTATCTGCCAGGGGCTACTCAAGGAAACCAGTTTACCCTGCCCCATAGTGAGGAGCCATTAGATCTACCTTATGCCAGAAGATGACAAATTCTATGTGACTGCTCTGAATGCTGCAGTATGTATGATGCAGATTTGAGACAGTCTTGGTTAAAACTCTTTTCTGTACTATACTGAAGGTGCCTTTGCAAATTTAGCTGCAGTGTTTTGCTCCCACAAGTGACATAATGCTCATTTGGGAAGATACGTGTAACTCACAAGGGTTTGTTACTACTCCTGACTAAAGCCGCATCTCAGACTCAGGCTGATAAAGCCTTGATACTACACCATAGTGTATACCCTCTGTGTGTGTGTGTATGTGTGTGTGCATGCGTGTGTACAGTTTTACAATATACACAGAAAGTTTAAAAGACCACATTATTTTAAAAGGACATAAAGAAGTAAACTTATTGACTTATTGTCTGTCTGCCTGTTGTGGGGGGTAGTGGGAAGTGAGGAAGGGAATGGACCTAATCAAACTGCTGAGGGGTTAAAACCTTGTGGCTTTGAAAGGCCCTTAAAGTTGTACAGCTGCAAAATTAAAAAAACAACAACAACAACAAAACTCCCAGCCAATCCTAACTGGGAGGGGAAGCTGGAAGGAAAGGAATAGAGGTTTGAGTGCAACCATGCTGTGTGTGTAAAAGAACAGAGACTCTGGCTTTTTTATTTATTTATTTTTTAAAGTGAGTTCAGTGCCAGCCTGGACATTGGCCGTGCAGACTGTTGAGCCATTGTCTGCTCCATTTCCAGAATAGCCCCCAGTTAATCACGTCGGCTTTGAAGGGAATTTCCTCGTGGAATTCTCCACACAAAATCTAATCAACTGACCTGCCCTCTCGACAATAGAAGGCTTCCCCCATTCCCTCCCCCCCACTTCCTTATTGGGGCGGGCTCTGTAATGTAGCCTTTTGTGCAGAATGAACCCTCCCAGTAGGAGTGGATAGCTGGTCTCTCTTTCTCTCCCTCTCTCTGTCTCCGTGTGTGTATGATGTGGAGCATTCACACCGTCTTCTATGTGTGTGAATGTATGCGTGTGCGTTACTATTTGACCAGATGCTGCAGTGCACTGGCCAGTCACTGTCTCTGCATGTGTGTGTGTGTAAGTGTGTGTGCGCGCGCGCCTCTGTCATTTCATGTCAAAGGTCCATTACCTGATTACCTTCCTCGTCTGCCAGATTTTTATCTAGATAATTGGAACTGCTATGAAGGCTGTGCTCTGCCAGCCAGCTTAGATTTTCTAAAACCATAGTTTGTCCACCTTGTTATCTGTGGCTGTCTGGGCAGAGGAAATTAAAGAGATCCACAGCTAAGGGATTCCTTTGACTTGCTCAGAGAGAAGGTTTTAAAAAAAAACAAAAAACCCAGAGGACAGACTGAAAGTTTATTGTTGTTTTTGTGCTCTGTGTGTGTATGTTGTTTTGGCATGTGGATACCTTTCCCACTTCACACACCAGAGCTGTTTGATGGAGTTTGG
Source organism: Chelonoidis abingdonii (assembly GCF_003597395.2). Taxonomy (NCBI): domain Eukaryota; kingdom Metazoa; phylum Chordata; order Testudines; family Testudinidae; genus Chelonoidis; species Chelonoidis abingdonii. Next base: position 126,124,749 of record NC_133769.1, read on the forward strand.
AGCTGAGGAAACTTTGGTTTTGTTGCCAGGACGGTTCGCAGCACTTTGTGGCAAGCAAGAGCTAACAGTGAGACCGACAGAGTGAGTGACAAGTTGTTTACAGGTTTCCTTGAAGGGGCCTCTGCTATATTTCAATCTGTCAAAGTTGCTTTTCTTCCCTCAGAACAATGCCTGATTGTTTTTTGTTGTTTTTTTTTCCCCAAAGAGGGAGAGGGAGAGAGAGACTTTAAAAGGGGGGGGGGAGGGGACGAGAGAGGAATGGAAATTCTTTGAGTACAAATGCCTTTGGTTACATTTTTATGTGCCTAATCTTTTCTTCTGTATTTCAACTCCGAAGGAGTTGATAACAGCTTCAGTTTAATCAGGCTGCTCTTGTTTTATCTTCTTTCCTCACTGATCTGCCTCAGCACAGGGATTCACTCCTGGTTTACAGGTTTTGGGTTTTCTTCTTTTCTTTTTATGGACGTTAAATGAGTTGACGTCTCCCATTTTGTGGTGACTGGAGGACAGAATTAAAAGGAAAGGACAGGCACCCTGAGGTTGTCTAGTGCTTTGCAGCCGCAGCATGCTGCTCCGCTGTGGGGGGAGTTTTATAAACAGTGTCTACTGCTAAGCGTGCTACCCCTTTAAGAGACTGGTCAAGGAGTCCTAGTTCAGAGAGGGGGGTGGGAGAGAGAGAGAACGAGAGAGAGAGAGAAAATCAATTGGTTTAGAAGGTTTGGACTCACTTGACAGGTTCAGTTGGAGGCGATCATAGGTGGCTGCTGTGACAAAGGGAAATTGTGCTTTTCCAGCATGCTAACTGACCCTGATTTACCTCAGGAGTTTGAAAGGTGAGTGGTGTGTGTGTGTGTGTGTGTGTGAGAGAGAGAGAGAGAGAGAGAGAAAGAGAAAGTATAACTCCCTTTTTGCAGCAGTATCTGTGTCAGTGGTGAGATGCTCCCCAAAAGAATGCTCGGTGGAGAAGCTTTACCTTTGCAATTCAGATTACATGTCAGTTTGCTGATCATTTGGTGGTGGTGGTTGTTGTTGCCTGAACCAGATTGAAGGGATGTGCAAAGTCCTTTAAAATTGCTTCACCAGTGATGCTTTTCTGGTGGTGGTTAGATCCCTAATGGGGATATTAATGAACGTTGTCATGATCTATCTCTCTCTTGCTCTCTCCCACACTCCTTCTCTGAGCCACGGTACTAAAATATGGCAGGCAATATTTGATGCAAAATGCCCTAATTTTTAGGATCTCTCTCTCTCTCTCTTCAAGAAGTGATTTCTGGGGTGATAGAGAAGGTGTCTGGTTATGGGTGAAACCATAGATTTAACTTCCAATCTAATTCTTCCCTAAAACTTTGGAAGGCGCTCTTTAAAGCACATGACCTTTTGTTGATCTAACAGAAGTTATTATTTTTAGTCAAGTTAACATCACAACATTTTGTCAATTGATCAGCTCTTAAGTATCTTTAAACAAAAAAAAAGGAAACTTGAATCTAAGTTTTAGCCAGCATCTCTTTCACTGAGTGTCAAAAGCAGAATTTTGATTTGTGACCTATTTATTTCCCTCCCCCCTCTTGCTAAAGTAGGAGCCTTGTACATTTGGAATTAAGTTTTTTGCTATCCCTGGCAGTGGCTTGTAACCTCCAGAGCTTAATACTTATTTCCCTTAAATCTGCCTCTTCTAAACTGTGTTTTGAAGCCTCCTCTCATACATTCGTACACACTTTCATTGAAGATCCAATATCCTTCCTCTCCAGCTTAATTTTTAAATATTATAAATAGGCTGTTGTTTTCCTTTAACAAAGAATTCAAACTTTTCATTTAGTAAACAAAAGAATGCTAGGATGCATGTTACTTAGGCTTTTTTTTTTTCCGTGAAAGCTACCTTCTGTATAAACATTTGGTTGTATCTGACTATGCAATGCAGGCTAGGTGCTAGACCAGCTGGTTAAAAATATGCTAAGTCAAGATGTTCATCGCTCAAACTACTGAATATGATAGTAAAAGGCACAGAAAGAAAGGAAGATGAAAACATTTTAAGTAGGCAGAAAAACATGCATGCAGTGAAAGGACAGGAAAGAATGCTGGGATTAAAATAAAGAAGAAAAATAAAAATAGAAGAATATGAATTAAGTAGGAAATTCAAAAAAGCAAGAACTATTTTAACACTTTCTGTCTCTTTTTGTGACTAAAACACTTTCTTACCAGAAAACGGCACTAGAATTGTTGAACTACTTAAAAGATTTTATTTAATACAATTCATTTGTCAGCTCTATTTAAAATACTTGAAATTTTTCTTTAGTTTCTTCTTCTTGTGATAGAAGAGTAAAGATTGCTTTTGCTCATATGTACTATATTAAGTTAGCTAGAGTACCTGGGAAACTATTACTGTTTATAGTGATGAACCCTGAGCTAATATAGTAATAAACAGATTTCTCTTGCACACGCAGTCAGTGGTTAAAAGTATTCCATATACTTCACCAAGGCAGAAATTTGTCAGGAAGCTATTATATTGTTCTTTGAACTTTGTGATGAATAGAATACATGTAAGTCTATTAAACAGATATAGTCTTTTCATTTTTTTATTGATGGACTTTTTTTTCCCTTTTACCTCCCATTACATGACTTTTTCTTCTTCATTTTGAACCTAACTTTTTTCATAGTAGTAAAACTAATTTTTCCCTAATCTGTCTCAAGGCATACATTTCATTTTTTAGAGCTCAGAGATCTGCTTTTTTTAAAAATTCTATTTAAATAATCAATAAACTGTTATTCTTTTGGCTATGCAGATTTCAAGGAATAAAGATAAGTAATATAAAAGAAACCTCGCAACATATGATTTTTTTTACCATTTTTCCTCTGCAGTTGGAATTAGTAATACAAACAAATATCTCTGTTAATCATTACCATTTGTTTACATTGTATATGTGTGTTTGGCTATAGTTACACACACACGCACACACAACAGATACTGTCCATGTAGTGTATTTATATTTACCAAAAGACAGGCATAAGAACATACATACACACGCGCGCACACACACAGAGAGTTCACATGCATATCCATGTACCATATATAGGAGGCTGCTTCTTGAGCAGTTATATTCTCAACAAGTACAATACTTTGAGTGTGTTTTCTCCACACTCTGGGGTCCCACCTGTCACATCCACATGGTCAGCTTCTGTTTTGTTACTAACATGCACAAGCCCTATAAAACTGATTGTATAATAGATTACAAGAAGGTAAAGATTCAACATGTAGAGCTGTTTGCTGTTTAGTTCTCAGAGTGCGTATGTTCTGCAGAAGAGTTATTCTTCTTTCGCTGTCACCATTGCCCTTAGGAGAATTGTTCATGTTTCATTGTACCCTAGTAACTATAAGCAGTTTAGAAACGTTAAAGTGTCACCCCCAGTTTCTAATGAATCGAGGGGTTAGAACAAAGGAGACTTCTCTTGTTTATCATGGACATTTCTGATACACACTAGGAATGAAAATGGTCCACAGTGTCAGGCGAATAAACAAGCATTAATTAATTCAGCAGCAGTAGTAACATGCACTAGGTTTTGTAAATTAGCACGTACAATTTATAAATTCCTTAAGTGTTAGGGTTTTTGGTTTCTCCTGAGAAGTTCCTTGCACCTCTTTATTTTTATTTATGGAGGTTCCATTTTATAATCGAAAGGATCATCAGAAAGCACAAACTGAGGAGGAGAATGCTTGCAGAAAAAAATGTATGGAGAAATTTATAACTGGAATCTGTCTACTTATTAGGGAGTAAATGACTGCTGGGATGTACTTTTTGGTGCACCTGTGGCACTTAGAATCCACATCAAATTATTCAGAAGAATAGCCTTGATCTTTTAAAATCACATAAAGTTTGTTGAAAACAGAAGGTAAACCCACAATAGAAGGTTTGAGATCCCTGAGAAATAAAGCAAGTGTAGCTAGAACTATTACAAACAGTACTGAAATTTGCAGAATGATTAAGAGCTCAAAAATGCCCAGCATAAAGTTTTAATGTCCTAATAAAATCTAGTAAATGAAAAATAAAGTAACCTCTTAACAGTGTCCCTTGTGTATGATATTCTTAAATCAACGTTAAATACTGCATATTTACATTTTTCTGTAGTCTTTGAGAGTGACTAAACTAGGCATCATGACAGAGTGACGTCTTTTTGTAGATTCAAGGTAAAGAAGTGTGTGGTGTTTGTTGAAGAAGGAAGGGTAAGTTAATATTTCCTCAGGAAGAAAAGAAGACAAAAGGTAGAGAAAGAATAAAAGGGTGCTTGCTCTAGAAATTACATGAGTAGATAGACAGTTTGTAGAAAAGGAAGGGCTCAAGGGTGTAAATGTAAGTCTCTACTGAGGGGAGAAAACACTTAGTTGCTATGCTGCAAGAGACATTTCAGACTCCCACTAAATTTATTTTGGTGTCGTACCAGCACTGTTAAATGGAGAAATCATTTTCCTAAATGGAAACTTTGTATATTTCATAAGTGCTTTTATGAACCGTTACGCTGAAAGTCTTCACCTTAAACTATTTGTGCTGAGAGTTTTTATAAAAAACAAACAAACCCAGAATGTCTCATTCTCATAAAATCTACCTGTAGAAATAAAAAGAATGTTATGCTTTGATTTAAAAAAAAAGTTTGAGATTTTACCAGTATTGAACTGGATGTCACTTACGTTCCCCTGATTTATTTTCAAAAAATGATTTTCCTGTTTGTTTGTTTGTTTATTTAGGTGTAAGGGTCTGGGAGGAGAGGAATGATTGAACTCAAATGGAAAGTTTCAGATAACAATTTTTGTCCGAATAAAATTAGATTGTTTTTATATTTCTGTGATAGGACTAAAGAAATAATACATTTCCAGAATGTTCATTAAAGTTCTTTACTGATTTCATTTGTTGTGCTTATGCTTTATGGGGAAGAAGTTGACTGTAACTGATTATAGACTTTAACATCTCAATAATTTACAAGTTGTTTGAATAACTAACTACGCTTAGAATGCAGATTTACATATGAGGGGACTGACAAGCGACACATCAAATTGAACAGTTCATACTGTTGTGTTTTTTGGTTCAAGACTTCGGCATTACCGAATTCTGGGTGGCTGTCTCCTCATCTGTATTCAAAGAGTTACTTAATGCGCGCGCACACACACACACTCACTCCACCGCCACCAAGCATGTTGCGATGCTTATGTGCATAGTTTGTTTTATTGGTACCTTTATATGTGATAAGAACTGTTTTTCTTCCTCTTGTTATCCAGAGACCTTAAACACAATAAGCATATGAAGTATTTACTATTTCTTAGGGAGCCTTTAACTAGCATCCGTAGCTATATCTCATGAGAGGCATATTAAAAGACATAATGATAACGTGTCGTATTACTTAGCCACAATGCTGTTTGGTAGGATAGACATAAATTTCTGTTAGATATAATGATACATACACAAATATATATTTAAGAAAAATAATATCATCCACAGGTAAAACCTTAATTTCTTTGCATGCATTTCTTACTATATATTTTTTAAGCCATCTATTTACAATGTTGTGTAGGGCACTTACCTACATGCATGTCAAATGTCTCCGCTTTCAGAACTAAGTTGCAAAAATGAGACTGACATTCTCTTGGCTATTTTTTTTTAATCGTTTGTTGTTCAGTCATGATTTAAACATAATTAATCAATAAGTGGAAGAAGAAAGAAACTATGTTGTCATGTTTTACCTGTACACAATACAACTATGCAGTGCCTGTGAATACCTGACACCGTAGTCAAGTGAAAAGAAGAGTTCACAGCAATTAGTCAATAACGGTAGTACTTCTTTGATTATAAGGATTTTGTTTAACAAACAGCATATCTAGAAGCAGGGATTTAAAAAAAAATGTTTTTAGATCTGGTTTTATTTGGTGTATCACTGAAACACCATATAAACTCCTGTTCATTTCTTAAATATAGAAAAGTTAAAATTGAATTAGAAAGAGAACAAACTCCAGTCGGATCATTAGATTAAGTAATATGAAAATCTTTTCCCCTCTACAATATTTAAAAAAAAATATATTTATTACTTTAACTTTCTGGTTTGGGTGATTAACCGTTGCTAGGTATCTTGAGCACCATACCTGACATGAGCTTATATCAGTGAGTCTTTGTCACCATTTCATAGATATACCTGACAAAATTACTGGTTGAAGTGGGAGATTATGGATTTCTCACCCACCCTTTCATTCAGGGCTACCATTTTTTAATATTTATCGTCCTACATGTTTTATCTCCCCCCTCGTACTCTACAGAGATGCCTGTCATAGCATAAGTTTAATACATCTCACATTTCCTTTGGAGATCATGCAATACCTACTTTCAACCAGCCGCTAGGGGGGTACCTGAGAACAGTGTGCACTGCACCCTACACTGAAGAGAGTGAGTTTGTCACCTCTACAATGATCACAGCCTCTGTCAGCCCGAGAAGCAAGAGTCACTAAAAGTTGCTCCTGAGCCCATATGTTCTCTTGACAGTGTGAAGTTCTACACATACTAGTTGTTGAGAGAGACACCAAATTTAGACAAGATTTTGAAGAATTTTGGTGAGAGCTGCTTGCAGGGACCTTTGTATATTAAAATAATGTAAGGTCTGAATGGAATTGTGATATAGAAAGAGGTAATTAATATAAAAAGTATATATTTCTGAAGGTTGGTGGGTTAAAAAAAAAAGGACCTGAATTGAGTTCTGACTGTTAGAATCATCTTAATCTGTACTTCAGTGGAGTTGCCCAGGTGTGTTGTGTTTTTTTTTGTTTAGTTTGTTTTTTTGTGATGGCTTTTTTGTTAGTTTTTTTTATTTTTTGAGAAACTTGTCAACATTTTCCTCTTTGCTTTAGTTTTTGGCATATATGACATTTTTGGACATCATGACCTTTTGTCACTTTGCTTGAGAGCTATTAATTTTCTGGAAGGTGATGTAATCATTTTATATTTGTAAAACATGGGAGAATTACAATTCATACAGAGAGTTTCATGGCTCATTTTAGAAGTTTGAAATTGGCATTGGACTTGCCTCCCTGAAAAGTATATTGTGAGGATTAATTAGGTAATATTTATAAATCAATTTGTACATAAAAAGCTTGATATGCTAAATTTAAATAAAAACATTTTAAAAAATTGACCTACAGGATTCCAGATTCTCTGTGTTAATTTTTTTTAAAGGGAACAAATGCTCATTGATATCTATAATAATTACACTCTTAGTTTGTAATGTACATCTGCTTTTGCGTTTCCTGAAAGTTCATATTGATTTTATTTATTGTTTGGTTTTCTAGCAAGTGAGTATCTGTATGATTTAAGTGATGCTATTTATTCTAAAGATATCATAAAATGCTATGTGTGCTAATTATTTTGTGTGTTTAAATTTAAGACTTTTTACTAAATATCTTTTTCCATTCTTCGTGCCTTGAACTGAAATGCTTTTGAGCAAAAAATAAGCGTAGTAAATAGATATTTTTGGTTTCCTTGTCAGAAGAATCAGAGTTCCTTATTAGTGGTGATAAAGTTTGCACGTGCATGTATGTATGTATGTATTTGCATAGTTAAGATTGTTATCTATATCTAGTATAATTTCTAACTAGGAAATGTAAAGGAGAACCTGTAGGATTTTTCATCCTCATTGTCTCTTTGGTGCTGAGTGCATACATGCATTAGTTTATTGGAGTTAAGAAGATGAGAGTAAACTACTGTACCATAGTTCATTCATTAACTGCACAGGATTTTTCATACTGCATAGATAAAAATAATCTGGCTAATAGCAACTAGGGCTACTTGCCAGTGCCCACACAATAGATAGAGTAAGAGCAACAGTATAAGGAGAAGTTGCTGGCTGTAAACCAATGACACTTTTCTGCAAGCTCTCGTATTTCATTGTTTGAAGGTCTTTGGGAGATAACTATGTTTTTAAAAGTAACTATGGTGAAAATATGAAGGCAAGATTAAAAACGGTTTGTGTTTCTATTATATATTACTTCAATAGGTCATGTCACTTGGTTGCATTAGGTTTATGTTCTATTTACCCTAAAAAGACACGGCTGTGGCTGGATGTGATGTGGCAAAATGCATCGCAGTGTGAAAGGCCGGAATTTTAAATAAATAAATAAAATCCATAGTGTGTTAGATTAATGTCAATTTTAGGGTATTCACTATCTCAACAGAGGGGCCATGTAAAGAATGGGCACGGAACTTAAAGTGCCCTCTCACCCTTAGAGGTGGTCTGACTATGTCAGGCTTGAGGCACTTTGGCGGAGTTGTGTCAGGGGAAGCTTGGCTTGCATTAGCACTGCCCATGCTTTATTTGTCCTGCGGCTACAGAGAAGACTTCTGTTTTTCAGAGCTATCAACCTGGCAGTTTCATTAAAATCACTTTTAAAAAAAAAAAACCCTGGACATATTTTTTTCTAAAAACTTTTGTAAAGTTTGTATTTGTGGTATTTTCTCCCCTAAATTTTAATTACACACTCAGGGGCTCTGTGGGGCACAAGTACTCTTAGTGTGTTTGATAGAGCTGGGCGGGGGCCTTCCAGCTTTGGCACTTCTGTTACAAACTGGTGTAATTTTGCTGGATTGTCTTTACATGGTACATGCTCATTCCTCTACTGGTGTGAAACATTAAAACCCAAGCACGATAAACTAAATAAAACATGAAATAAAGTGTTTTGCATAAGATGCCATACAAACTAAAGGGCAAAACACTGCTCTTAGGTATGCCTTATAAATCTCTCATGCACATTCTGCGCTTGTATTATTGTTGTTTGTTTGTTTGTTTGTTTGTATTGCAATAGCACTCATGGATCAGAGCCCCACTAGGGACTGTACCCTGAAGAATGTACTGAGTGCTCAGAACTTTTACTAATATCAATGTCTTTTGCATGAGACAGAATCATACTGTAGATAAGGGATCCATGATATGGATCATGAATGAGAATTCAGCCTTAAAGTCATACTGTGGAATTCATATAGAGAATCTACACACTGGTTATATGTTCACATGTGTACTTGCAAAAATGCAGATTTGTGTCTGTGAATGACTGTTTGGCAGGCACAAATGTATGTTTGTGCTGGTACAGTAGGGCATGCATATACATTTGTAGGTCTATTTCCTCAACCCACAGTAACGTAGCAGGATTGATTAAACTGTGTCTTCCTAGCCTTTAAAAAAATAAAGTATAGCTATAGACACTGATTTATTGTGGATAATAGATCTTGTGTAGTGCCTTTCATTTTAGGAACTCAAAACATTAATGAATTAATTTTCAATACTTCCATGATGTCTAGCAATAAAATATCACTGTTATCCCCAACCTACACATGGGGAAACTTAGGAATGAAGTTGCAAAGTTATTGGCATATCTGAGAAAAGAGGCCAGCGATACTGCCTGCTAGTCCTCTGCTTTAACCTCAAAACCATTCTTCCCCTTCTTAAGATCCTGAGAACTATAAATTATAGATTTCTAGCAGTCCAATTACTGTTTCATCTTGCTAGAATGAGACCTTTAGAAATATAATATTTAAATTACTTAAATATGTAAAACAAGGGCTCTGGAATATAATTAATAGCATTAAGTGTCCAAGAATATTTACAGCTTTAGATATGCTTTGATAGAGGGGAAAAATACCATCTCTAACATCTCCAATTTTCTGAGCACGTGTCCAAAATAATTCCCTATCTGCAGGCAAATTTTGAGAACTGAATATAGGTAGCAGAACATGCAGTGTTTAAGCAGTAAATTAAGAGTGTATATGTAACTTACAGTCAAGTAAAGGACTCATCTTGGAGAACAATTACACTCTCCAGCCACAGGTACGAAAGCTGTCGTACGTTTTACAATCTTAGGATCACATACTAGGGGACTACAGGAAAAATATTCTTTACACAGATTGTAATTAATGTGAGGAATGACTTTCCAAAGGCAGCAATATAAGCAGCCACTGTAAGCAAACTAAGTAACTTAAAAGCAGAAACCAAGTTACAGGGTACAAAATATATTGTGGTTCTCACCCATCCAAATATTTGATATCTGCTTTTTCAAATGTGTAACAAAGACCCAAAGTGAAGGATGTGACAGAAGCTTGTTAAAAGATAGGAGCTGTTTTCTTACCATGTAAGAAATTTTCCATAACCTCTCTTTCAATATTTTGTATTTCCGGTGGCAATAATTTTCAGGAATACACTGCAGTATAGGACTGGATCAGTGAACGATGGTGGTAGATTTGGCTTTAATCTGTGCTGTATCATTCTCTCACAAAATACAGTTGAAAACAATGGATACAAACTCCAGAGTCTTTGGATTCGAGCTGTTTAGCTTCTAAATGTTATTCCTGGGTGAGTGAGCTGTCTTGTTTAAGGACCTCTATAAAAGGGTCTCCTTGCAAGATAACCCTAAAAATAACAGATTCTGTGATGTTCCAAGGGTCCACCCATGCAAAGCTCATTGTAGGATAGGGCCAGTAAAGCCAACATTTTCCAAAGTAGTCATTAATTTTAAGTGTTTTGGCCCCTTGAGCATCCATAATCACTGGTCACTTCTGAAAATATAGGCCTTAATTAACTAAGCCTCTTATCACCCCTCCAAGCCAGGCCTGCATTACTGCACCCGTTTTAGAGATGGGTAAAACGAGGTGGAATGATAAAGTGACTTATCAAAGATCACGGTGAAATCCTGGCCCCGCTGAAGCCAGGATCCCATCAACATTGTGAGACATTTCTATAGGAACTATCATCTGCTAATCTCAAAGTGCTTTAGAAATATTAGCTTTTTAAGCTTCACAAACAGCTGTGTTCGTCAGATAGAAGGTGATGATGATAGTAGTGATAACAAGAGCATTAACAATAATGTTATATTTGTATTCCAGTAGTGCCTAAATGCCCCATTGTGCTAGGCACTGTATAAGGATTATTATTTATTTGTGTTGTGATGGATCCTAGGAGCCTTCATCTCAGGCCAGAACCCCACTGTTCCTTTCACTATATTGTTGTTGTGATTCATAATAATAAACAAGCCATTTTATTAATGAGTTAACTGAGACAAGTTAAATGACTTGCCCAAAGTTACACAATATATGAATGGCAGACTTAGGAATCAATTCTTGAAGTGGTCTGCTGCTCTATAACAAAACCAAACTTCTCCAGACCCATAGAATTGATCTAAACATCTCTGTATAGCTGGGGAGGTTAAATAAAATACGTTATTTTATAATGAGATTATAAAAAAAGAAAGGCAAAGTTTTATCAATGTAGGTTACCCAAACTCCCGATTGATACTGTTACTGCAATGATTGATTGTGAAGATAAATTATGTTGCTATCAATATGTTGTGATGGAGGCTGATATGGAAACCGATATAAGGGCAGCTGTTTTTTGTTTGTTTGTTTGTTTTTTTAAGAAAAAAAAGAAAAATAGATTAGAATAAAAGTAAGAGCATTATTTAAAAAAAATAAATAAAATGGCTTTTCGCATACAATGTCTATTGAAAAGGCATCTAAAGCACTGATATCAATTTAAGAAGATGATCTTTTGTCATAATTATACATCTGGGAGATATTAGCTGAACATCTTGTGGAAAACAGTGAATACCTTAGTTGCCAGTTGCCTAAAATGCTGCTAATGATTGCCTCAGTGCCAGTATTTTGATGGCTAAAACCTAAGCCTCAATATGAATATGAATAATATGAATACAAAGAGTGCAGTTTAACACACGCGTGCACACACACACACACACACTTTTTATACAAAACAGATTTCAGCCATCTGCTTGGCACTTAGCTTTGCAACTATAGAGTCTACCTGAAAGGGAGCACTGTCCAGGTTATGAATGGTATCGCTTTTATTGGTACCTTAGAAAAACCATAGATTTTTTGAAAGCTTGTATATCCAATGGTTTTCTTCAGCTGAATAATGAAAACAACTACCTCAGCCAAAATTTTGTTCCTTCCATCATTCCTTTGGTGGCGATCTCTTTAGCCTAGCAAAAGGGGTTTTGTAATGAAGAAAAGTTTCTTAGTTCTGCATCTCAAAATTTCCAAGTATATCAGGTGACTTTAGACGAGTAGCCCTTATAACTGGCACCCCAGATGGTTTATGACACAAAACACTGTTTGCTTAGGAATAGGTTGTCTAGCAGAGTCTGTTGCCCAAGCACTACAGAGCGTGTCAAATCAACATGGAAGTTAATGAACCAAAGGCACTTCTGGATTTAACACTTTCCCATTTGAATTGAATTTACAGCTTTAAATCAGGACAGCCCTTTTTCTTTACTGGTGCAATGAGAGAAAACAAAACTAATGGCATAAATTATGGAGACAAGGTGGGGGAGGTGACATCTTTTATTGGACCAAATTCTGTTGGTGAGAGAGACAAGCTTTCAAATTTACACAGAGCTCTTCTTCCAGCATAAATTATAGACATGCAGTACAATCGTTTTGACCCAGTTCATCTGTCTAAATGTTCAGAAGGAGAGAGAGTCTAAAATGTTCAGTAGCAAGCTGTTATTGAAGCCTACAGAAAACTTGCAGCTTACAATGTACCCCAGACGTGTCAATTTGATCCTCAGGCAAAGGTGACTAGTCCATGTTTAACTCTTACCAGATAATCTAGAGGAAAAGGACATACTATAAACACAGTGAAAACATTTAAAGTTTTCAATCTTTTGCTAGCAGTTTATCTATTATCTGCCTTGGCTTTACTGGTTTTATTCCAAAACATGTTTTACAAAGTGTATTTCTTTTCTGCTTCTAATACTTTTAATATAAAGATTAGATAATGTTTTTCTTAGGAGTATAATATAAAGGGGGGGGAGGGGCCTGAAGCAGAAGAAGAAGAAAGCAGGTTCCTATACATAGAGTGGTCTCTGTTTGTATTCGGCCATCCATTTAGTGTTGTCATATTAGTACTGCATTGTTAACACCTTTGGACAAGGCTAAAGGTTCTTGCTGCTTTATCTAGAGAGTTGCTGATTACCATAGTTTTGAGGTTGTGTCGAATCATAATGTTGCAAAATGCTCTTCTCAATAAATGTACCTTTCCATAACAGGCAAGGCAGGATTCTTTGCTCCAAAGCTTTAAGAGTGAGCAAAATGACTAATTGTTGTTTACTTTGCTGTGATTTTATAAAGATTTCCTCTGTGGTACTATAAGCAGTTTTGAGAGAGTGATGCTATTAACCATTCCATTTTATTTGCCTGTGCCTTTATTTTGTGCAGACCTTTTAGGATGATGCAAGAAAGATAACATTGGATTTGTAAGGATAAAAGGCAGGTGATACTGGAAACCTGAAGTCAGCTTATATTCTTAGGCCAAGCATAATGCACAGACAGCAGATGTCTAAATAATTTTCTATTAGTGTTGGTGAGAAATAAGCCCCAACAGTAGTAAAGTTATAGTGATACTAAAATAATAGAGTCCTAATCCTGTGCTTGTAGAGTTTTCTCTTTCTCTGTCTCTGTCTCTTCACTCCCAACACACACTATTGGATGAAAAAGCACATTTCTATGTCTTTGTGGGAATTACTGTTATCCTCTCCAGGTAGAGCTCAGAACATCACACCTATGGAGCTTAAGGAAATTCTGATTCCAGTTACATTATCATTCTATTGGAGAGAAAAAAGCTAGTTCTTCTGCTAGCATATCTTCCCACAACAACTGTGCTGAAATTATTTAACCCTCTTAGTGGCAGAACAATTCTTCAATAAAATGTGTTTATTCAGGAGCAGGAAATAACAGCTTATCTGCTTTCCAGTAAAGTGACTAAGAAAAGAATGAGATGCTATGGTATATTCAGGAATGGGGGATAGGGTAGAAAGCCTATTTAAAAAAAAATCTACTGTGAATGAATGAAGCTTCCAATTCAACCCCATTGTTCTTGGAAATTTTACAGGGGAAAGTCTACTTGACCCATATCAACAATGTAGTCATTTTGATTTGCTTCCCCCTCATCCCATTGCCCTTTGGTAATATAGTTACATTTATTATCCATTTGCTTTCAGTAAAGTCCTCAAGTCCACTGTGGCTTGAATGGAGTTCCAAAGTGAGTGGAGGACAAGTTACATTTGAGAAGGTAGTTGGTAGTGGTGAGGTGGGGGGCAGGGGAGGAGGAAGAGAACGAGAGAGAGAGAATGTCTGTTGTCTGAACAACCTGCCAGTTGTCTCCCTTTTATTAAAATGGCAACTTTCAAACCAGATCCCTGGGCTATTTAATTTGATTTATGCTGTTAAACCTTAGTTGTTTTATGCCATTAATGAAGGAGGAATGAATACCCAGCTCTCTCCCTTTTTTTGTTTTGTTTGTTGTTTGTTTGTTTGTTTGTTTGTTTGTTTTCCTTTCCACCACTAAATTTCTAAATGCATTACTTGCTATGTTTGGTTGAAACAAACTGCCACATTGCGTCACCCATACCATTCACTCTAAAGGGCAAGCTTAAGAGGAACATTAGAGGGAGAGGCGAGGATTGGCAAAATAGGATTCACTTGCCTATCCAGTGTTGCACCCCTGTCCCCCTCCCCAGCCCCCTGCTTTGATCAGTTTAGCTATTAGCAAGCTGCGTTTTTATTTGTGGTAAAGACAGGAACAGATGACTCTAAAGTAAGGATTGAGAAGCTAATTTTCACAGTCTCTCTGCTGCATGCATATTATCAAATTCTTAGATAAGGACTAGCCCTATGAATTGCACGCCCTCAGACTTCCAGAGGAGGAGATTCATCTGACAGTTTCTTAAGCCTCTGGTCACATTACCTGCGGGAGGAATCAAGTCAGTCACCAAGTTAGTATAGGACTTTGGGAACCCCTGGAAGCACAGGGCCCAAAGCCGTCATTTGTGTTGCTTGTGCCTAAAGGAAGCCCTCCCTGGCTTCAGTTTTGAAAGCCTCCAGAATTCAGTTGACTGCTGCATACCAAAGTACATGTAGCATCTGTATTATCAAATAGTTTGACCTAATATTAAACATTGTAAAGAGGAAGAAAGGATGGCTGTGTATGTGGGCCACACAAGCCTATGAGGAAAAAAAAGTTCTCAGTCAAAAGCTATTTGATGCACACCTTCCAATGATCAGTTATTGCAAAAGTTCAGTGTTCATAGGAATTTGGAACTATAAAATGTTGTTAATGGTTTATCTGTCCCTACAGACAGGTATCTGAGAACCTATCCCCACCCCCAATCCTTTGATCTGCCATAGTAGTATGAAACACTGAAGTGGATGCCTGAAATAGCCTTAATTTGCAGTTATAGGCCCATTTATCAGGTTAAGTTGAAGGAAGACATGCTGATACATTGCAATTTCTACTTGGGACATGGGCAGGTGACCATAGCTGCTTTTGTTTTAAGATGGAAATGACCCTGATGGGAGGTTGTGGTAGGCGTGGGACTGGATAATAGCAGGTGAACTGGGCCTTTCTGATTTGACTGGTTTAACCACCCCCCCGAACAGTTGAATCCAAAAATTGTTACTACTCGATGGTTGTCCAACAGCTTATTTGCAATGAGAGGCTGTATTGGTCTGGTTCCCAGAGAACAAGTGTTTGTATGATCACATCCAGCAGTATATGGTACCTTGGTGGGTAGTCATAACACAGAGGCCAAGAACTAAAGGGACCTGGAGAATGGATTTTCTTCTTATTTCTAGAATTGGTCCCTTAAATTAAGGGATAGGGCTGCCTGGGGAAGCATGTTGCCTTGCAGTATCTATTCTGTCCTTGCAGTAGCTATTTTGTGTATAAATAGGGTGACCAGATGTCCTGAGTTTATCAGGACTGTCTCGATATTTCAGTCGGGACGTGAATTGTACCAATATTTTGCCCTCCAGTGCACAGGCGGAGGGGGCTTGCGCCCCCTGCCCCAACTCCACCCTGGCCCCGCCCTGACTCCGCTCCTCCCTCCACATTGGATCCCTCCCCAAATCCCACCCTGGCTCTGCCCCCCAGCCCCACCCTCTCACTGCCCTATTGGATCCCTCTCCAAATCCCTGCCCTGGCCCCGCCTCTTCCCCAAGCACACCACATTCCTCCTCCTCCTCTTCCCCCCTCCCTCCCAGGCTTGCGCTAATCAGCTGTATGGTAGCTCAAGCGCTGGAGGGAAGGGGGAGAAGCAGGACGCGGCAGCCAGCTCAGGGGAGGTGGAGGCAGAGTGAAGGCAAACTGGTGCAGGGGGGCGTGGATCTGCCAGTCGGAGCTCAACCCCCACCAATTTTTCCTATGCTGTGGCGGCTTTTCTTTTCTTTCCTTTCCTTTTCTTTTCTTTTCTCCTCCACTGCCGGCTCTTGGTTTGTTTGGTTGTTTGTTTTTGCTCCGCCAGCACCCCTCCTGCCCCCACCCCCTGCATCCCGATATTTCACATCTCTCATCTGGTCACCCTATGTATAAACAAAGGATATACTTTCATGAGCACTAAATTAATTTACAATCACAAGGCCCTATCCAACGCCAATTGAAGCCAGTAGAAAGATTCCCATTGACTTCAGGATGGGAATTGGAGTGGGCCCACGAAAAAGGAAGAAAATAAAATGGAAATGTTGTCGTAACTGGCTCTTCCTGATGCTTTTGCTGGCACCGAGAACTTCAGATAGTTGTTTTTAGATCAAATATGATTACATTAAAATACTGCATTTGTAATCTTTTTAAAAGGAGAAATAACCAAACTGGACATATGGAGCATTTTGAAGTGTGATCTTGTGAGACTAAAATTATTCCAGGAGAGTAGCTTTAGTCAAAGTATGTGTGTGATACCCTTTGTGTACACTGTATCATGAAACACTATGTGACCAGCTGAGTCGGGGTAAAAACAAGACTTTAACTTGGCGGTGAACCAACCACTGGACAAAGGGACATGGGCTGGGGATCTGGGCTTGAATTATTTGTTTTAATGTTTATATTAAAAGGTTTTAAAAATAGGAAACATGCATCATGATCAGTGGAATTGGAGTCAGAGGGTCCATGTTCGCTGTAGGGGTGGGACACCAGGGGAACATGTGGAGTGAGTCTGGAAGTAACTTAGACACATGGATGGAGCAGTCCACAGGGTTTAGTAAAGTTCTGTTTGTTTAGCTTACCCTTGTCATAAACAGATGTCTCTTTTACCTGTAAAGGGTTAAGAAGCTCAGTAAACCTGGCGGACACCTGATCAGAGGACCAATAGGGGGACAAGATACTTTCAAATCTTGGTGGAGGGATGTTTTTGTTTGTGCTTTTTGTTTGGTTCGTTGTTTGCTCTCGGGACTGAGAGGGACGGGACATCATTCCAGGCTCTCCAAATCTTTCTGAATCAGTCACTCAGGTTTCAAAATTGTAAGTAATAGTCAGGCAAGGCGGATTAGTCTTATGTTTGTTTTCTCAACTTGTAAAGGTTTCTTTTTGCTGGAAGGATTTTTACCTCTGTTTGCTGTAACTTTGAATCTAAGAT
>NC_133769.1:126168771-126270502 GCF_003597395.2 Chelonoidis abingdonii
TGGTGGCAGCATACCAGACCTAAGCTAGTGATTAAGCTTAGAAGTGTTCATGCAGGTCCCCACTTCTTGTACTCTGAAGTCCAAAGTGGGGAAAAAACCTTGACAACCCCGCATTCAGCTTCACTCTGTTCTGATGAGACATGTGCAATGTGGGACTAAAAAAAGCTGTTTGCATATACTGGATCTCACTGGGAAGCAGTTCTATAGTCATAAGTAACTGAACAGAAATACGGTATTTGCTCTCGTATATAGAGTTAACCCCCTTGATCTGATCCTATAGTGTTGGATTCTCTTGAAATATCTTAGACAACTAGGTTAATAAGAATGAATTTCTTGAAACCATTTACCGGTAGGCTAAAATCTGCAAATCAACGTTCGTGGGATGCATGTAGAAATAGGGACCAATCCTGAGAGGTGTTGAATGGCTTCAACTCCTATTGGCTTCTATAGGAATTGGGAGAATTCAGCTTGTTGCAGGAGCAGGCCCCTAAAATGGGGGCTTTAGGGCTGTCGTTTTCTATATGAACCCTCTCCTGCAAATATCATTTTTAATTTATGTATTAAAGTGGGCCATAATGCATATTTTTGGCATGATGAGCTCAGGCTTCTATGACCAAGTTAGAACATGCAGCACAAGCTGTGTGGAAGCAGATATTAAACATTCAACCTGAAATTTTATCAGCTGATGTTTTCAAGTGAAATTGTATACTACTTCCCTCTCCATTTTTTGGAATGTCCCCCAGTGGCCTCAGTATGAGTTAGATGCATGATCCTGTTCTAGATCCTGGTAGGGCTTTGGGGGTCAGAATTATTATGAAGCAGTGGAGCTATGGGTGCTGGGGGGTTGCCACACCTCCTGGCTTGAAGCAGTAGTTACAAACACCAAATACATGGTTTCCATCATCAGCTCCCCCACTATAAAAGTTGTTCCAGCACCCCTGTTACAAGGTAGAAGAGGGCAAAAAATACTAAAAATTCAGCAGCCTGCTCAGTATTCATCTACAAAACAAATTTTATGGAGGGTGGGGGGAGATTGCAGGTGTTACACATTTTAAAACATGATGTTTTTGGAATTCATACTGCATTGCCAAAATATTGTACTTTTGTATGAGGTAATAGCTGTGGTTTGTGGTGTTGGTTTGTTAGGATGACTGAGGGGGGGAAGATGATGATGATGATGATGAAGATACTTGATAATGTATTTGTAACATTTTATTGGAGTGAAACATGGAAAAGTCAGTATAACTTTGTATGATTGTGTCCAGAATGAAACAAAGCATTTGCAAAATCCAAATGTGCAGCATGAGTTAAATTTTGGCCCATCACAGCATAAATGACTTAGTATGAATGTTTTTTAATATGATCACATTGCTCTATGGTGAGTTTTGTTGGTAACAGGATACATATTACCATGTTAATTTTGGGAATATGAATGCATGTTTTCACTATGTTCTCTGAAGTGGAGATTGCATAACCCAGAAGATAACACTACTGCAGAATGCTAACCTAGGATGAGGAGAGGGTATTATGCCATATGCAAGTCCTAAGACAAATACAGTGACTGAGACGTTGCAAGTATCTAAATAGATAGGAAGATGATAATCTCTTTTCTCTCTCTGTTACATAATTATGAGGTATGACAGTTAACAAAGTAGCATAATGGATAGGAAGGTGCATGCCCAGTCATGTATCTGACCAGTCTGTGTTCCCAGTATAATTTCCCAGTATACTCGTTGTGATATATGATACTAATTTTGGACCCAAGTTCACCCAAGTTTCACAGAAACCTTTTGTTTAGTTTTGAATTCCTTTTTGGTTATTGAGCATCAGAAATTTTGAAATCTTGAGATTTTTTTTTTAATGTGATATGTTGATTAAGACAATTGGGTTAAAGCAATACAGCATGACCTTAATTTTCCCAAATCTTAGCTATCTGAAAGTCCCTGTTATCCAAAATGAAATCATATATCCTTTCATGTAAATTAGTCTCTATTAATTATATTGAAAGGTCCCTCAACTATAAAACCCTCTGCTTATCCACATTTACTTAGTGTCTTTATCACATTCAGATAATCAAGCCCTGTACTATTTAGTAGGAGTTATTTTCAAGAGCGCACCAGCAATATCTGTTATCAGACTGTATGAGAGAGAGACTCAAATACAGATGTATTTAACCAATATATTGCTAAGTTTATGAACCAACACTATTCCATGCTTCATCCTCTGTTTTGCTCTTGTTGTTGAGTATTTTACTTTGGATCTTGAGTACACATTAAAAAATAGGACAGTGTCACAAATACAGATCTTACAGAGATGAAAACCACGCATGGTCTTTGCAGTGCCTATCCTTATATCATGGTTCATATAAAATTTAAAAGGATCTGTAGCATAGATGTTGCAAATGACCTCAGTCAGTTACTCTGAGGGGTGATTGATTTCTGTGTTTTTAAAAAGTATACCCTTAACAGTTATTCATTTAACAGACCTAGTTTATCTCTCTTGTCTTGTGCCAAAAGAAAGGCATGGTATGTGTTAATTCAGTACCAATATACACATGCAGATATGGCAAACTATTGAAAAGAAATAGTTGTAAAAATGGACATATGTTTCTATACACAATAAGAGTGGGTGGGGGGGAACACCATCCCAACGATATCAAAAGTATGGTATTAGTAAATACTGTCTATGGATAATTATATTAAATAAAACTAAATGTGGATCTGATCAAATGAGCAAGAACCATTTCCCCAGGTGTCTCTTTTTCCCTTTAAATGATAAATCACACAGACCATGCCACATTAAGTATTGTTATGTTCAAACACACAACACCATCCCTAAGACTAAGAGGAATGTGTCAGATTTTATTTATACATGTGTATCATCTTGTGTAGTGATAGGTGGTACCAGACTAACAAAGCTAAACTCTAAGTGGACACACGCGCACACACTATTTAGGCCTGATATGTTGAATTCAGTTCCTGTTGAAATTGATGGAAGTTGAAGATGTTTGGGACCTCACAGGTTCAAGTTCTATGGATACTCTGATGACGTGAACTCTTCTCACACTCTTCGAGAGGTACTAACACATGCAGGGACTTTTCATTCTTAGAAGTGACATTCTTAGGAATTTCACAACCTAAGGAGTATCTGAAAGGAATCTATAGTGTGGGGGATGAGTGTTGGGAAAAAGAAACTGCCCCTAGAGGACAGGCACTGGTGATGCTCTCTTCTCCTGAATGTTGAATTGATAATTGATGGCAGCATGACATTAGACACTTTGTTCTTGCTTGCTTTCTTTTTTCCCCCAGCCAAGCTGAACAGGAAGCTCTGCTGGCAACCTCTAGATTGGAAGGGGGGAGTGGAAAAAAAGGGAGGGGGGAAATACAAAGATTGCTTTGGATTTTTTTAAGGAGGATCAGGGCTAGATGGGTTGTGGGATTCATCATCCATTGGAAAAAGGAGAGAGGCATCCCAGGGGAAGTTGTCCTGTTTATTTGACTAGGCCCTGCCTTAACTCAGTGTACTATAATCGTCTTTATGCTGCTCGCCTTTCATAGCATAATTAGCCTTCTCTGGAAGTGAATGGGGGTGGTGGTGGGTAGTGCAGAGGAGTTTTTCTTCAGAAAAAAATAAGTAATGGGCCGGCAGGAAAGAGAAAGCTTTCCGGTTTGGATGCTGCATGTGGCTTTGTGGACTCGCCTGCAGAGATGGTCACTGCCATCATTTATGGGGGGAAAAACAATGATAGAATAATCCATGTGATTGCTGTGGGAAACAAACTTGAGAACGGGAGTCTTTAATCTGTGCTCTGTTCCTCATACATTGGTTTTCTCTAGCTCTTTAAAGTATTTTTCATTCTTTCTTGATTATTTTGCTGAGAGTCAGTGTGTTAATTTATTTTCTTTTTGGCTTTTGAAACCCAATCTTCACTGTTATGTTGAATTCTAAAGTTATTTTCCCCGAAACAGATACCTGGTGTCTTCAGTTCCAAGGAAAATGTCTCCACTTTGCATATTGCTACACTGGCCCCAAACCTAGTGAACTAAATCCAGCACCACTTACACAGGCAAAACACCCATTGACTTGACTTATATAAGGACTTTTGGGCATGGCCTGCTGAGTGCAGCGGGTACTAAGGAAACTGGTGGGGTAGATGCAATGAAGCATTTTCTCTAGTTCTTCTTCCCTCTTTTGCTTCATCTCTCTTCATTTCTTTGTTCTCTGTCTCTCTCTTTCATCTATATTTCCATTTTATCAAACCAAGAATGAGATAAAATAATTAGACCTCTTAGGATATATCTATACTGCATATTAAGCCCAGGATCTGACTCAGATTTGAGTCTAAGCCCTGTTTCTGTCCAGACACAAATCTGTCTGACTTGAATCAGCAAGTGCTAGGACCAAGATCCTAGGACCCAGCTGGGGTGGGGAGGATCAAAGCCCAAGTCCTGCTGTGACTCAGGTTCAAGCCCTATCATTTTGCAATGTGGACACAGGTCAAGCTGCAGACCTGTGTCAGGAAGGTCTGTGTAGTGCAGTATGGAAGCATTAGCACAGCTGTCAGGTCCAGGTCCAATAATTTGTAAACCCACATTTACAATGTTGTGTGGTTGGTCCAGCACAGGCTTGGAAATACTAAATCCACAAGCCTGGTTCGGGTCCCACCCCTTGATAACAAGTTCTTTCTAGATCCTGAACATTCTTTCTCTCCTATCATATTGGTTTCCTTATGCAGCCTTGTAACAGGTGAGCAGGAACTCAAGACATATTGACTTTGGTTCTGCAATTTTTCTGAAATTCACTTGATATTACTGTAATACACTGATCCTTTGCAGATTTTTGGATTGTTCCCACAAGTCAGATTTCTAGCTCCAAATTTGCATGAAATCCAAGTCACATAAAGAGGGCATTATTGTGTTATAGCTCAATCTCCTATTTAGGGAACTGTAGTTCAAGAAGCGAAAGATGCCCTCAGTGGAAATCTAGAGAGAATTCACCAGAAACTGTAATTGGAATATACCTCAGTTTATTGTAATGATGATAATACTCTCTACTTGTGTAGTGCCTTCTATGCATTTCAAGGTGCTTTGCAAACATTAAGGAATTAACTTGCACAATACCCCTGACAAATAGGTATTGTTATTGTACATATGAGGAAATTGAAGTACAGAGAGGGTAAAGGCTTGATTGTGCAACCTTTACTTCCAGGGTTGAGCATTTACTCACATGAGTAGTCCCATTGAAGTCCAAGGTTCAAATGCAGAAGAAAGTGCTACTCAGTTGATAAAGAACATCATGAATCTGCCTTTACATTTGCAGCTGTCCATTGACTAAATTCAGTTTTATTTTGATGGACAAATTTATATCTTTAGAGGGACAGGAGGCAAAATTGCAATTAATCCCTCGTTAATTGGTGTGGCTGTTTAAGTAATGTCCTGCTTAATCCACTCCTTACTGTGAGGGTTAAGTAAGGCTAAACATTTGGATTCTAGACTGGTGGGGGGGGAGAGAAAAACAGGGGGGTACTTTTGCACTGTCTGCTGTTGTTGTAGGTCCATGTCAAGAAATATCTGTGTTTAAATAAAATACCTTTTGTTGGTTTCCCCTCAAACTGTCTCTTCACTTAATTGAGTGGAATTCAATTAAATAAACAATCCACTTTGGAGCAGTTCATAAAAAAAATCTTTTTCTTTCCTTTCCGCCTTCCCCCCGTCTTTCTTTCATTTAACCCATAAAAGTCTCTGGACTGTGAAATGTGAAGGCGCCAAATTGGAATTACTTTTGCTTTTTCATTTAACAGTTTGCATTACATTAACCCCACCCCATTCCACACAGCAAACTTTTCCTTTCCTTAGATGTTAGATATTACTAGAGACTGTTGATGAAAGACTGGACATGCTAAAATGTTTTATGTAAGTTTCTCTCCTCCCCTTATATAGGACCTGATTCTACAAAGACTTGATGCATGTAAGCAATCCCACTGAGTTCATTTTATTTCTTTCTGGCAAGTGAGTAGGGTTCTCTTCCACACCAAACATCAATAAAAATGTTAACTTAGTTAGAACTGCAGGAACAAATTCTGAACTCAAAGAGACCCGTGCAAGCCCCTTTTCTCAAATATCTGCACAGATGGTGCTGAGGGCACAAATTGAATTAATCAGGATTATTCATGTACCTAAAATCAAGCAAGTGTATAAGCCCCTAAGGAATCACAGCCTTAATATCATACTGTGCATTACAGATCAGGGAGTTGTTATCATGTATGATATATTGCTGAATTGTTTGCTTATTATAAATCTGACTTCGGATGCTAAGTGTGCATTGGAGAAATTAGTATGGTTCTACTCTGAAAAGAGACCATTAAAATGGCACAATGGGATTCAAGGTTTATTGTCTCTAATTTAAAAATTAAATGTGCTTAATATTTACAGATAAAATATACTTTAGTTTTTAAAAATTTGCCTTATTTAAGTGCCAGCCTGGCAAACTTAACTTGGGATCTGACAATCAAGCTGAGTGCTTTCCTCTTCCTGGTTCATGGTCAATAATAAAGATTCTGCAGGTTAAATTCTGTCTTCAGTGACAACCTATAACTCCATTGCCTTCAGTTTGTGCCTCAGATTCCTTTGCAGATGCTGGAGACAAAGAGGGTTCCACAAGCTCAAATGTGGACAGAATTTGACCCTGCAATTAGAACTTAGTTAATAATTTTGTGTCGTGTGATATGTAATAAAATACAATTTTGTTACCTAGAGAGACATTGGTTCTGCAAGACTTACAAAAGTAAAAATAGTAATAACCTGCGACCCTCCTCCCAACTTTAAAAGAAGCATATAGTCCTCTCAATGTACACAGGGTGCGATTCTGTTGAGTAAGATGGTGTCATTTTACAGAGTTACTATTCAGAGCATAATTGCATCTTAAAGCAAAATAGCGTAGCTTCCCTTGGTTTTTCTGCACAAGATGGCAGTGTTTATTTTTGCCTCTCTCTAGATTAACAGGCCAATTACTATCTCTCTCTCACAGGGGAAGATATTAGTCCAGTCCAGGTATTTTTCATCAGAGTTGTTTAACGGGTCATTGCATCTCAGGTTTTTCTGCCATTTGAATCAGCATTTGTGTGAACATTCTTTTAAATTTTGCTGAACTACTACTTTAGGCCTAAAGTATTTGAATTTGAAAGAATGCACCTATCCTAGTTTTTCTCTCTCCCTCTGCTCCCCCGATTATAGTCTTATTAGATGAAAGATCTATCAGAGAGCAAAAATGGGACTCTCTTGTAGTCATCACTATGACGAGAGAGTCTGTTTTTGTATTGACAAGTCTGTTACCTTGGGAGCCTTTTGCTTTTGGTTTTGGAGTTTTGTGATTTTTTTTCTGTTCATATGTCAACATACTGTGCTTTTTCATCTGTGAAAATAAAAAAAATATAAAAAGATTCCACAAAAGGTTCAGCTTTGATGAGAAATCACCTGCCCTTCCATCTAAGCATTTATTTCAGATGCCAATGAAACTTTGACCATGAAAGTGTACTTTTTCAATCATTTTTATTGATTGTATCATTGCTGATGCAGCTTGATTTTTCTGCCAGTGAAACTGCCAGTGGTGGGTTCAGCCATGGGACACTGGGGTAGTCTTCAGTATGTGGGCGATTAATCTAACTGTGGCCTATCCAATATATGAATTTGTTTGCAAATGCCAAAAGTGTAGTGTTTCACTACTCCTATGTGGGTCTGATTTCCCACTCCATTACATAACTGGCTTCGGTGGAGTTACACTGTTGTAAAACTGATGTAACAGAAGGGAGACTCATGCACTGAATTATTTCTTTCCTTCCTTCTTTCCTTCCTTAAATGTTATATTTGTTTCCTTGGGGATCTTACGTCCTACATGCACTGTGATAAAAGTTTTTTCAATAGTGAGAAACTAAGGCCAAATGAATGATTGAATTTGGAAATGGCATGTGCAACTTCTCCAGCATACTGAGGCATCTACCTTTAATATGGGGAATAAGGGGAGTTTATTACAAATGGGTGGGGAGATGAAAATCTCTCCAAATATTTTTTCCAGCCATGTACTAAGCCTTTAGAAATCTGGGTTTGTAATGGAGATAATGAGGATCGTTGTGGTGTACCACCACTAGTGTATATGCTGTATTATGACTACGTCCTTTAAGACTATGTTGGACATGAACTTCACCCACAGATCGTAAAGGTTTCATATACCTACAGTGAGGACTCTCATAACTGCCAGCTTTCCTTAACTGTCTATAATCTGTCATCTTACTTTACAAGCCGGTAAGCAGGGTCAAACCTGGTCACTCTTTGGAAGTGAGATCTTGGTGCTGCTGATTCAGTATTACTCTTCCCTTTGAGCTAGAGCTGAAGCAGTTGCCTGCCCCAGTATTAGAGGGCTATTAGTTGTGCTCTCTTATAGACGTAAAACTCAGCCTCTGACTGCTTGTGGTGTCACATCTACATACTGTGATGTTGGGTCCATTAGATATATAGATTCTATTCATTATGGAGCTTTTTGCAAGAGTAGTATAATACTTTGCACTTTTTATAGCATCTTCCATTTGAGGGTCTCAGATTTCTTTGTTCTCTTTGTCTGGGCTAAAATCCATTTAGGGTGATTACATGTTGCTGGTGTGAATTCTCTCATCAGTTTCAATTGGATACAGTATTCTTCATTTCCACAGTAAGTTGTTGTGTAGTGTTGCTATGAATAGGTAAACAGCTGCCATGTTTGTGTTTCATGAATACCGTGGCTGCATTTCATGATAGGTGAAATGGTTCCTTGAGAGACAAACCACTTTGGACCCAGTCCTACTCCATTAAAGCAAATGGGGCAATCTCCATTAACTCTAATGGGACTGAATCAAGCTCTATAAGAATGTAAGGTATCCCTTTTATCACTGGATAGTACAGAGAGCTGCTTACAGTTACACACTGTGGACTGTGTCTGAGTAAAGTTGGTCAGGGAACTATATAATATTTCTGTCCTTAACTATATTTTTTGTTAAAACAATATCTTGTGTGGAACTTGACAGGCTAGTTGATCCACATGAATTTGAGGAGGAGACACTAATCAATTCTACTTCCAGTAATCTCTTCCTGAATCTCTGTTCCCCTCATGTCCCCTTCCAAATCTGTAATATTCTGATTCAACAATTCTATATTATTAAAATTTTGAGAGTTTAGTTCTGGAGGGACGAACAAAACTCCCAAACAAACCAAAAAAGAAAAATGAGGTTTCTCTAAATCAGTTCAAAGTTACTTGCCTTTGCAAATCGGTGTATATTTAATTAAGCAGAGTTGAATTGGTCTAAATCAATTGTAACTACTACCTCAAGTGGAAGATATTGCAGAATGTAAAATGTAACATTAATAATAGAGGATTGTATTCTTCTTTCATATTGGTGGGTAAATTGTTTCTAACTTGTTGGGAAAACAAAATAGCTGAATACAAAACACTTAGTTGTGCTGCTGCCCACTTTAGTAACTTTGTTGTTTTGAAAAATGGTTGATTATACAGCTTGCAACATCAACAATTGTGGATTTCATGTGAAATAAATCTCATAGTGCTATTGATGGAAGAACCATTCACTAACAGCTGATAATTAATGATCAGTTTGGAGATTATCACAAACAATTTACAAAGGTTGCCTTTTCCTTTAGAAGTCCCTTTGGATAAACTAGATGTTATATCACCTGCCCAAGGCTTTTACTTTACTTGTGCTAACAAGACATAAATGACTGTGTTTGAAGAACTCTGGACTCAACTTTTCAGACTGTCTGATAATCCATACAACTCTTCTTTAAACATCTTAAGTGAGTGAGCAAATAGAGACTATAATAAAATTGAAAACCATCATATAGGCACATGTTACCACCAGGTTTAAGTAATGGGGCATGACCAGTAAGAGGCACTGCTGCAGAGTTCATATTTTCATTTTATGGCATACATTAAATATTTGATCACCAAGCAGCAGACAGAGGCAATTGGGCTAAAGAATATAGTTTGCAAGGATAAGATTTAGAGAATGTCATGTCTGAGCATGGGGATCTCCTGTATCTTAATCCCCGCTTTGACTCATTGAAGCTGGACAAGCCTCTACATCCCTTGCTTAGTTTCTCCATGTGTAAAATGGGATTGTGTGATAATTCATTAGTATTGCTAAACTGTATTGAAGATGAAAATAACTATGCAGGTGTAAAAGCTCTGTAATACATAGTGTAAGGGGAGAAGAGAAGTAGGTCTAGTGTTGCAAAGGTATTTAGGTGCCTCTGCCTAAAGATGCATATCGGGTCCTAGTGGGTTTTTTGGAGGTGTGTAGGTGCCTTACTCGCACTGAAATCAAAAGGAGTTAACTGCATGGGCACTTTTGAAAAACCCACTAGGCTCCTATCTGCATCTTTAAACACCTAAATACCTTAAAAAATGTGGCCCTTATTCTACATCCACACCAAACCGGAGTGGGAGGATGGGTAATAGGAGGTCTGCACACAGTCTGCATTTTTTTTTTTTATCTCTATTCTTCTGGGAGGAGGTGGGGAAGGAACAGCAACATCAAAAACCCTTAGATTTGATGAGTTCTTTAATCGGTAGAATTTTATAATCTTGAGGCTGCCTTCCTAAAATTCTCTGTGGGGAAACCCAGCTGTAGATATCTGTATTTCATCCACCTTGCAAACAGATTTGCAGAACTAGAAGCGTGCAGAGATGAAAATGTCCCCAAGGAATGCTCCTAAATCTTGGAGACATCAGAATATGGTTTACATTTTTTTAAAGGTTAAAATCCAATATAGTTGTGCTGATACATTTAAACGAAAAATAAAAGCTGAACAAGCTCAAGGTTATGCTCATTGGCTACCTCCAGCTTGTGAAAGAGTGATTGCTAGCTACAGGAGGCAACATAATGACAAACTATCCTTTCCGTGGAAGTCAATGTTTTAAAAATCTACCAACATAATTGAGAACTGGAATGGACTTGAGATCTGGCTGTAATAGCCTTCTTTCATTACACCCTTCATATTAATTTCCCAGAGAAGGGTTTGGAGGGAGGCTGTTTTCCTTTCCAACTTTACATCATCTCAGCAATATTTTATTTCATTGACTTCTGCATGTCTTGTGCTGGTAGTTAAGCATCATGGTTAGTGGTTAAAACGGGCAACTGGGAATCAGGACTTCTGGGTTCGAGTCCCTGATTTGCTCTGTGTTTTTTGGATATCATTTACACTAATTTAAACCCACGGGGAGTTACTTCTGTAGAAGAGCAGAATTGGGCCTCTATGCTTCTGATTATCCACCTGCAAAATGGATATTATAATGTATATTTCATGGCAAGACTTATTTAACTGATAGAATGAGCACCTTAAGTAAAAGGAACTCAGTGATTGAAAGTTATTGTTATTGATCTGGGTTGACATTTAGTCTGCTATGAGAGATAGTTCTACTAGAGGGTATTATGAAAGTGGTACTCTAGTTAAAAGTTTTCTCTCAGAAAAATGCAGCTTTTACATTGTTTGAATCCAGCTTGGGTCAGAAATGGTGAGAAGTGTTGCTGATCAGTGAATTAGTGATATTTAGTGCCTGTTCAGTAACTTGTGTGAAATGACTGCATGGTCTTTCTCAAGTACCTAATTTAAACTTATTCACATCAGAGAAATGACTGTGATTGCAAAGGAGGGAGCTAATAGTGCAGTAGAGAGGCCAGGGATTGACTGGGTATGGAGAGTTGACTATCCTCCCTCTCCCCGCCCCTAGAAGTGGCTTTTTCAGGGCGTGGCTGAGGCATATTTGTGAGCTTTGTGGAAGAGCTTTCCTTATTTGCTGCCCATGTTGTACCTTTTCTATGGATAAGTAAAGGACTTCAGTCTCTACACCAACACCAAATCTGCACACTCCTTTTTTAAGTAGATGTGCAGGTTTTCAGAGGTGCTTAGCACCTACAGCTCTCACATCAATGGAACCTGCAGGTCCGTGGCATAAAGTACACATTAAAGTCTTCTTCCTAGGATAGTGGTCACTTTCTCTTAATAGCTCTGATGCTCATTTTACACCTCAACATCCTGGTTCAAATTCACCTATATTATAATTGGTGCACTCCCAGTGGAGACACTGAAATGTTATTTATGAAAATGACTATGTAGGAAAACTGGCATGCCACTTGATATGCCCATACCAGCTAGGTTTTCTTTACCATACTGTGTTGTGCGTGTTTATGTTTTCAGAAAACTGTAGCTCTTGCTTCTAAGTTGGACTTCCACAGCAGTGTGTATCTTGAAATGCAAAACTGTTTTAATAAGTCTTGGTAAAAATAATCTAGTCCAAGTGTATTTCTTACACTGATTTTAAAAAGTGTTTTGAAAGGCAGTGTGTGGACAGTATGATACAGTGGAAGGAGCCAAGTGTTTATTTTAAGATGTGTTTGAACAAATCTGCCTACATAAACTTGCCAGTGTTAAGAAAGAGGGGCTCTGCCCCTTTTAGATCACAAAGGCCTCTCAGTGGGGGGATGGTTTTGGTAATGGAAAAAACAAAAAAGCTTCCAGTATGTGGTGGAGGAGGTAAAATAAACAAACAGCAATGGATGATTACTTCTCTCCATCAAGGCTCCTTTATCCTCCTAAGCTCAGCCAGTGGTCAACATGTTAGACACCCCTCCCTGTTTTATCCATCCCTTAACTGTGTTCTTTGACAGCATTGGTTTATACAGCTGGGTCTTTGTGGAGCTTTATGGGAATTGCTATTGAACAACAGACATGAAGGTAGACAAAGTACCTATGGAAGGGTGAATGGCAGACTTCCTTTGAGTTTTTCTGGAGTGAGAGATACTGACCTTGAGAATTTTTTTTCTTTTACTGCCAAAGATTTTAACGTGAACACCTTTAACAACTGTGTTTTATTTCTTTGTACCACACGTTGTATAAAGAAATAGAAGTAGACACTCCTTACAGTGCTCAAGGTAAGCTTCTCACAGTGCTCAAGTGGATTGTTACACTGTCTCTAGACATATGGCTCACATTTGATACTTGTGTGTGTGTGTTTTATGTATTCTTAAGTGTGTGTGTGTGTGTATATGTGTTATAAGCACTACAACACCTATAGTTCAGGTACATTCTAAGGGGCCATTTTCAGCTGTTTATAACTTTTACAAATGTTTGTCTTTGTGGCTGAAACTTGGCTTGGCAGGTACTTTTACAGTTGTGTGTGCATGTTTGTGTGTGTGTGTATATATATATTATATACACAGATACATACACGTTCATTCACATGTTTATATACATACATAACTTTTATTTATTTATAGAGAGAACAAGAAAGAGAGGGGGGGAAAACACCCCCAAAAAACTATCCACAGATGCATGTAGGGTTTCCACTGAAGTCAATGGGAGCCCATGCACATATGTGAAATGCATTTACATATGTGTGTGGGAGTATGTATATTCATGAAAACAGTAAGGTTGCAATGTCAGAGACTCAGAAGTCAGAAGATAACAAAATTAAGGTTCTTGTGCAAGTAAAACTCTGACCCAAAGGGTCGTATGCATGGCAATGCAGTTTTTCATTGGATGATGACATTGTGGTTTTTGTTATTACCTAAGTCTTTTTAAAAGAAAAATGGAGAATCTAATAAAAGCATGTTCAACTCTTAGCAAGACAGCAATAGAACATTCTGCACTTGACAATATGTGCAGTCAACGAAACGAGCCTTATCTTATTTTGTGTACTTTGCTATTTTATTCCATGTGCAGTCCCCCTATTGAAGGAAAGGAGGCATGACTCTCTGTGAATAATCTTAAGAGACACGTGTGCACAGAACCAGTGGAATGTGTGGAAAATGCTAAACTTTTGCTTTACAAAATTCAGTGTGTCTGAACAAAATCATTTTATTTAAACATGACTTTAACAAATTGCAATAATTTTACCAACTTCTGAAAGGCACATCTAGGGCTTAAGACCTATTTCCTTGCCAGATTTCAAGATTTTACTTCAAAATGCTGAGATGCTACATTCAAAAAAACAAAACAAAACAAAACGATTGTATTTTTAACATAATGGGAGGAAATGACATTTTCCCTGCTTATTTTATTTTCAAAATTGGCTTGATTGATTTTTCCCCTCAGTCTTTCCAAAAATATTTGCTCCTCAGCTAAGGAAGTATTTGCCAAATATCAGTCCAAGGAGTTTAACAAAAATGTAAATTTAAAGAGCTGAAAATAACATCTTAGAATGAAAACACTTTAGGCACTTTAACTGAAGTGTTGTTCTGCCTATAATATATAATTCTAATAAATACATACACAAGATTTCACTGAACCCCCAATCCTGTTCCCATTTAAGTCGATAGTAAACTTCTCATTAATTTTAATGGTGCAGGATCAGGCCATGAATGTCACATACACATATACACATGCACGCACAGGCACACACACACACCCAGACATACTATTAACCCTTGTGGAAATATATGTTTCACTTACATATATAGGTGTCACTCTGTAATTATATATGTTTCTTCTATAAATGTCATAGATATGAGTGGCACTTACAGGTGGGATGTATATAATGACAGTTGGAGCGAAACCTATAGTTAAGGTGCAAAAGTGTTAAAGTGTGTGTATAATATGCATTCAGGGAAGACTTGTATATGTAGTTTATATGTATATGTTTATTAGAATTACACATAAATATAGCAGAAACTATTCATACTGGACTTGGATGTGGAACTACATTAGAGCAAAGTAGAATAAAACTCCAGAATTTTTTCTGTGTATTTTGATGTTCCAAATTCATTTCCATTTATAGAGGACTTCTGATAGGGAAGGTTATTATTTTAAAAATAAATAAGAATATCTTCAAAATCAGAGGGTTTCAGTGTGTATCTAGATGGTGGGGGGGTGTCTGTTGCTTGGTGATCAAATATTTAATGCATGAACCTGGCAGCTGTTTGTTTGGAAATCACAGTATTAAGCAATGGCTTCATGGGTCTGAGAGCATGGAATAGTGGGGGAAACTGGCAATCTCTTGCTAGATTTCTGAGTCAAAAAAAAAGTCTCATCATACTGAAATCAGGGCTTCTGGTAGTAGGGAATTGTTGCTGTTAATATTGATTCTAACTAACATTATTCATTGTTTAATATTATGCTGGTAAAGAATTTGGTTTGAGTTTGATTAAGTAATTACTATGGAGGAGCAAGGGTAAGCCCCCAAAATTTTGCAGAGTCAAAAGTTTTAATAACAACTAGTCTTTCAAAGTAAACCTGTGCGGGCTCACATTTCTCTGTAATACGTAAGCCATTCATAATTGTCAAACTTTTAGAGGACTCACTGTTTTGCTGCATTTGACACTAATGTCAATGGAAATTATTTATATGTCCATGTATGTGGAGAAAGATGAATAGACTCCTTCCAGAATGGAGCACAATTTTCCCACTCTGAAACTGGAGGTTGACTGAGAAATATTGTTTTTCATTGTTTTCAAAAAGCAGTTTCTACAATAAAGCTCCAAAGGTTTCAGTGTTTTGATTGTTTAATTATTTGATCTGATCCCAATTTGTAGTTCAGCTGGCAAAGGAGTGACGCTTACCTAATGTTGTAGGGATTGTGACATTCCATAGTCCAATGCTGACTAGTTCATAAACCTTTACAGGAAAAACAAATACAAACACCAAAACCTGCAGTTTCCACTGTGGTAGAAGGATGAATATTAAAAAGGAAAAGGAAAGAGAAGAAAATAAGATATGCTTATTAGGTGGAAAGATTAATAGGGAAAGGGCTGTAGAGGTATAAACAGTAAAGAAATAAAATGAGGCAAGGGCTAATTTAGAGGACATACTAGAAAATAAGTGAGTTTGTGGATTTAATTCAAAATCATCCAAGCAGAGACTCTTTGCATGAAAGAAGCCAGTGATCAGGCTCAGTTTACTTGAAACATCAACAATGACTGCATCCTGCTGTTTCAGAGTTTGTGCTGATAGATGCTCATCGTGTTTGACACGGCACCATTACATTAGTGTGTTTACTGTGATTGTAGATGCCTTTTGAATACTGGGCTCTTCTCTTGCTTAGAGCACTGCAAAAGTCCAAATTCTGAAGCTTGATCTTTTAAAGTGTACCCATCTGCAGAGGCAAAGTCCAATCCTACAGAAACTATACTGTTTCTGTACTCTGGTTATCGTATTAGATTTTTAGTTCTTTTAACTAACATACAGTACAAGACATTGCAGTATAATAAATTTGCCAGATCTCAAGCTGATGTTTGTTTGCTGTGTGATGTTGCACAAGTCACTTAGCATTGCTGTGCCGCAGCTAGGCACAGTGTAAAATAATATATACCTTTCTTTGAGTTCTACAGATGAATAAGAACTACATAAGGTCTACACTAGGTGAGTGGAGCTTGGCATCTTGTGAAGAGCTCCTTCATCACCTTATAAAGGATGCAGTGGTTGAGGCAAGGGCTCTTAGCCTCAGCAAAACTGCAGGACCCAGTTTATTTCTTAACTAGGTTAGCCAGCCTTTTATTAGCTGTACGCTTCACAAGGTCAGCAGAATACACTGTGGATATGCAGTATGCAGCATGGAGAGCTAGTCAGACAATGTTTTGTTTCCCCGCCCCCATGGAAAATGTCAACAACAACAAAATACATTTCTATCTCGATATAACGCTGTCCTCGGGAGCCAAAAAATCTTACCACGTTATAGGTGAAACTGCGTTCTATCGAACTTGGTTTGATCCACTGGAGTGCACAGCGCCCCGCCACCCTCAGCACTTCTTTATTGCGTTATATCCAAATTTGTGTTCTATCAGGTGGCGTTATATCGGGGTAGAGGTGTATAAAATATTGTCAGCGTTTTCAGTGGAAAATTTCAGTTCTTCGTTGATCCCTCTCTTCTATCAGTTTTTCACATTCCCAATTAAAAATAGAAAATTTCAAGTAAAGCAGACGTTCATGTGAAAATTTTTGTACTTACAAAAAAGTTTTGGTGGAAGGTTTTTGACTATTTCTAGTTATACCTGCAGTCAAATTGAAACCATGTTCCCTTGGGATTCTCAGAGACAAGTCTCAAAAAGAATAAATATGATAAATATCAGCTGTCTTTCCAGCTATTTTGGCAGTAGGGCTGTTGTACATTAAAATTGTGCCCTTTTTTTAAAAAATGGAGAAAGGGTCTTCCTCCACCACTCCCACCTTGCTCTGATGCAGAAACAACTGAATTATTTAACAAAAAATGCACTCTCAGTCAAAGATCAATCCTGAAAAGTGAATGTTTTGGAAAAGAGAAGAATGAGTGAACATACTAGAATTAAATTTGGAAATCATTAGGCAAAATTAACTATAGTAGTGGTTTCTACTGTACCTGCTGTAATAATTTTTATGCAAGACTGTTATATAGTCTCCACCTCAGTGAGTTTAGTTTTTATTAATTAAGAGTCATCTTATTCACTGCAAAGGCAAAACCTTTCAAAACTTTTTTTAATAAAATTTTTGTAACATACATGTATTTGAAGAAGGTAGCTGATTGATATGTTCTTAGAAAGTAATAATTAATAGAGTATTATGTCCCAGTATGAGTGACAGCTGAGACATATTTTTCCTCTAACTCTTGTGCACACAGTTTAGTTGATTAATTTTTTTTTTAACTGCAGAACTGTTTCAGTGAAAAATTGCAAGCCAGACTGCAAGTGATTCAACATAGTTACTATTTGAAATCTGTCAGAAGTTGTAGCAGGGCACTTTGCTCCTTGAGGGGCTTGCAGAGTCAGGGAGCAGCAAGCCCTGGCCTAAAGGGAAGCCCAGCAGGCTTGGGAATCAGCAGATGCAGCTAATGAGTGGCTCTGATTCCCAGCTGGAAGATATGAAGGGGGGACTCAGCTCTGTAAGAGAGAGACAGAGAAAGACAAACACTTCCCTCAACAGCCCTGGATAGCTGCAAAAGGCAGTTAAGTCCTATGGTCCCCCTGAGACTAAGAGAGGGCTGTGAACCTTGAGCTACTGGTATGGGGCAGAGGACCTTGCAGTATCAGTCCAGGTCCAGACTGTCACTTTTGTTACCTTTTGACATTTTTTGCATCTGTGTAAGAGAGCCTGCCTTGAAGAGCTGGGCACAGCAGACTGTTTTGCATCCAAGCTGGTGGACAGATCCAGCAGACTACACTGACTTGTGTAGAAGGAGATGGGATAACAGCACAGTTCCTGGTGGGACAAAATGCTGGATTCTTCCAACTTTACTTGTGTTGAGTAATAGCTCTATTACCCAGGTCATCTTGATGACATGAATAGGGCTATTTGGTTAGGAAAGCACTACTTACTTAGTGGAAGTAAACAGGGAGGAATTTGGTGCCAAAATGACCACCGTAATTAACATGAGTTTGGAGCCCTTGTTGGGAGTTTCTACAGAGGTGACAGCTTGAATGAACCTGGGAACAGAACTGTTTTCTCATATCTAAATATGGTCAGAGGTGAGATATGTTGGTGAGTATGTGGGGAATTTTGCACTGTCACTGACCTGTGTGTGTATATATATATTTTTATATCTATAGATATAGATATATAACGTTATATTGGTGCCCAACTCTAAGCCAAATCTGTACTTGTTTTGTGGAAAAGCAGAGTCTCCAGGGATCCCAGTTGAACACCTTCTATAAGTACTACATTTACTAAAAGAAAATGCCCCTGTAGATTCCATTGCAGTCTCTGCTCTTCTCCTCTGGTCTCATGCTGTCATTAGAAGATTGAACACAGTCTGATCCAAAGCCCCCAGAAGTCAGTAGAAGTCTTTTCACTGATCTCAATTAGCTAGGGATCAGGCCCTTAGAGAGTAAATTCATGCGACTATCTCCTTATTAGTTTGTTACCTCTAAATTCTTGCAGAAGGTGAGAACTTTGATAGCCTTTTCTGTGTGTCCATTCTTGCCCCAAAATGCAGCTTTTTATCTACTATCCACGAAAGAGGTTTGGATGTTTTAACTCTGCTCATGAGAAGGACTTAGCTTTTAGCAAGCAAAGAAACTCAGGAAGTGAGCATTTTCGTGCTGATTTGGAAACTAGATATAAGACTACAGTCAGGCATTGCCATGCCTGGTTATGGTGAGAAAACAACAATGCCTTTCTTAATAAGGGAAAAAGAAAAAGTCTTGCACAGTCAAAATTTTGACGTACAATTTAAATCATCTCTACATCCTGTGGACTTGGAGCTGTCAAAAAGGCAAAGCCTGCATTTGAATGGAAAAGCTTTTTATTTCTTTAAAAAGTGTACCAGCTATAATTATCCATAACTATGCAGGCCTGTTTTAATGCTGTTTTATAATTACAGGTCTTAATGCTAGATTATACAAAGTCATTTATAAATAGTCAGAACAGAAGGACTTTGGGAGTTTTTAAACCTGTAGATTGCTGTAGGTTGTGGCAGCTGATGGGATTTTGGCTGTATATATATGGTGTTAGCTGTGTAATGATTGATGAATCCCTTAATTATTTCCCCAACAAGTTAAGATTTACAGTCTCATATCTTTTTCTCCTGACACATCTGTGTTTGTCACTTTTAAAGACATGGATAAGCCATTTCTTCAAAAGCCTTTGTGGATATCTGAAACGTTTCTGGGGTATTTTGCTGAATGTAACAAGATTAGAGTTTCATAATTTTATGGCATAAGCAATTGAATTGGGATTGATGTTGGTTATATACCAGAGGGCACCATCTCCTTGAATATTAGCTGCCTCTGTGGATTTGTTTAGGGTATGCAATTACTTATCAAACTATCCAAAACCAAATGAAGGAATTGAAATATAGTGAGGGACTTTTAAATGGGCCTCTGTTTAAAGGTGTAGCCTGTTGAAAGACTGTATTTTCCATGAACTAAATTCAAATGTATCTAGAAGAAATTAACTTGTACTTTTCGGTGCACTGAAGTGGTTTGACTGAACTAGCACTCCCTAAAGTGGAGGAGAAAGTGTTGCATTTGGAGGCAACATAGCATTTATTCTCTTAGAGGAAAATCCTGGCCCTATTGAGGTCAATGGCAAAACTCCCTTTGACTTTAAGACTGAAATCCTGATGCTATTTATCTACAAAGAATAAGTGATAAATTGAGGGAGAGTGAATGGACAGGTGGAGGTGAAGGCAAGAAGAACCTACTGCTGTCAGATAGCTCACATGCATAGTATGGTATAGATCATATTTTGGCCTACCTTGAGTTAGAAGAATAAAATTTTGGTGAACTAAAAATGTAACTATTGACAGCAAACTGCTAATTGTGTTTTCTGCATTCCAAACCAAGATACATTTCCTAAAAGAACAGGATCCTCTTAAGTGAATTAGTAATGGGTCTGGACTGGAACATCAGATCTAAATCCTCAGTTGCACTTCAGTCTTTGGATGAATTCAGATCAAACATGGATCCAACTCAAGCCTATCTCTACAACTAGCTGAAAACTGAATCCAAATGCACATGAGCATTGGGGTATGAGTGCAATTCTGAACTTTGTGGACTCAGCTCTGTGTCAGAAAATTATTATCATATTGCTTTGTTTTGTGCTTATATTGGGTGAAATGAATTGGTGATAGGCAAAAATTCAGTTCTGATTCAATTCTTAGCTACCAGTGGTTATACTATTATTTTGACCAAATTTTGTCTTTGCACAGAAATGTATTGATTTCAAAGAGAAGTGTGCATCAAAGCTCAGAATTTGGTCCGTTGTTTAGGTGTCTTTACCAGCTATGCCTATTTCTTGCTCTCAGTATGAACACACAATTTACACTGGTGTAACTGAGAACCAAAGCTCAGAGAAGTAACAGCTGGTGTAAGTTGATGTAAGTAACTCTCCATTGGCTGAGGGTTTGGCCCAAGATGGTTGCATTTTTGTGTTATATCAGTATATTCTTTGCCACACCGAATTTAAAAAAAAATGGTTAGGAAAAGAATAGACCTGGTAAAAGAGTTAAGTTTTTGAGCAACAAAGGTTATCTATTTAACCATTTTTCTTTGTATATTATTTATAACTGGAGCTCAGGTTTACTTGTATAAAGGATATGGGAATCTCACTTAATATAGCATTAGCCCAGTAGGAAAATGAAGATGTTCAAAATGTGAGGTGGGGGGGCGGGGGAGAAAGAGAGAATTCAAAGATATAAAGTGTGGAGTCTTCAAGATTCATAATAGGGACCAATAAAGCTGAGAAAATAATGAAAAGACTAGCAGTGAATGAACTCAACTTGTCATGTTGTTTTCTGCCCATGAACCTATCAGAACAATTTGATGCTTTCTGCTGCTACAGCCTCTAACGTTTTCTGCCCTTTAGGATGGGGTTTCAGGTTGGAATAGTTTTAATGTTTTGCCTTTACTTGTGTGAGTTTCCTAGCTATATGTAGTGAAAAAGTAAATACTATTATACAGGATTGGTGTTAAATACTAAAGATGGTGATAATATTATTACAGGGCCAAATTGTATCAGATTTACATTGGCTCAAGTAGAGGGCAGGACAGAGCCCTGCAGCCAGTAAGACACAATCCAACCCTGAACTCCCTGTTGCACATGATAGGTGTGTAGAGAGTGCACCTCAGAATGGTGCAGATAGTTTCGTGTGTGTGTCCTACTCAGTCTCCAAGCCAGTGAAGACTGGAAGCAGGACTGTGGACCCACCTGCTTACCTGTCACTCTTGCATTAGGATGGGTAGAGCATGAAGGGATCAGTCCTTGCTCTCTGTCAAACTCTTAGCAACTGTGACTGGACCTTATGGGGGCCAGGTAAAGTAGAAGAAAGTTTCTTGTGTCCTCTCCCTTTCGCTGTGTGGTTCAGAGTCTGGCCCATGGTGTTATGGACCAAAAATATAGTATTATGTATTAAAAATAAATAAGAATGTGTCACCTATCTCTTCTCCACTCCCCTCCCCTTCTTTATATTTTCCTGTAAGAACTTAAATTGTTCCCTTTGGAAGCAGTGGCCAGCAGGAGGTGGTGATGAATCCTGGCAAGCTAATTGAGCACTGTAGTGGGAGCCATATATTCAGGAGTGGAGCTAGTAGAAGAACTTTTAAATGCTGTCAGATTCCCCTCTCCCTACTACACAGTGGAACTGTGTGACATCGTTTGCGCTTATTCTATGTTAACGCCCGTGAAAGTTCTTCACACAAGTTGGGTACAGAGTATATGGAAGAGACCCTCATTTCAGATCAGGGATCCAAACTGTGGCTAAAAGGGTCACAATGTATATTGCTGTGGAGAATTTTGACAGTAGCTTACAGTACTTTTCTATGGCATTAGCTACATTAAAATCTAGGGCCTACACTTTCAAAAGTGACTAATGTTTCTGAGTGCCTCAATTTTCAAATGCCCAACTTGAGACACCATAAAGGGCCCTGATATTCAGACAGTAAGACTTCCTTAAAAATAAGTTCTTTTTAAAGCATCTAAAACTGAGTAACCAAAAACAGGCACTCAGAATCACTTTTGAACATTTAAATACAGGTTTCTGTCTCTTCTGCTGCAGAATATGAATAACTCACATGGATTCTACAGCAGGGAATTAGGGTCCTGAGACTTCAGACATGGCTGTAAGATCTTACAGCCATCTCAGCTAAGCATACAGTACTTTTAGCAAGAGTCTATCTGATGAACTCTGTCCATATGCATATGTTTTTGAGCAGGCATGCAGATTGTGTGAGTTCAGAATTCAGGTGATGTTATATGTAACAAGACAAACAGAATAATGGAACAAATGGAGTAAGACAAAATACAGGTTATTCTCTACATATAGATAATAGAGAGTGTTCAGATGGACTGGAGATATGCAACTAAGTGTAGGTTCTGTGGGTTTTTTGCGGGGTTCTGAGTTCTTAATATAATCTAACGTGGTTTAGGGGACAGAACTCAAAATGAGATCAGAAAAGCAAAATAAGTTACAACAAAGGACTGTTTAAAGTTGCAGTTTGTTTTCAGACCCAGTTGACTGCCGCTAAGAACCATTTCGTGTTCAATATGCCAAATCGTATGGACATGCTTCATATCACAGCAGCCCCACATGTGGTGCAAGAGGCTGCTGGACTTTTGAAACACAGGTTTTAACTGAGAAGTGTAAAAATAGGTGTAATTAGCATCATAATTGCTACACTTTGGAGAAGCAGCAGTCTTCTACTATTCAGTTGAACTCCTCCATATAACTTTTATTTGTAATCTTCACTTTTCTATCTCATGAATATCCATTTTTCGTTAAGTAGCAGTATTGTTTTCAGTAATATAACTGGTTTATTTGTCCACCCCACCGCCCCATGATTATATCCTGGCTGAATGGGTTCCTGCCTCTAAAATCAGTATATTCTTGCTTTTGATTCCATTCCTTACAACAGATGCCTCTTGTTAGAACACAGGTCCGTCATGCCACACACAAGCCTTGGTTTTCAAGAACAGTGGTAAATTAATTAGTGATGGCAAACCTCAGAAGGTTTGGGTAAGTCCCCAGTGTTTGGATACTTATCTGGAACTCTCTGTTCTGAAAACCAGGTTGGAAATTTCATGGGATTGGGCTATCTTGTGAGCTTTTTATTAGTGCTTGGTTTGGACGGAAATACCATGTTGACTATAGCTTTTTCTCATGGCATTTTGATTTTTCTGGTCTCTTCTGAAAACAGGAGATGCAGAAGGGTGTGAAAGTTAACAGAACTATTTTGTTAATTTTTTTTTAGGGGGTCCAAGTTTTGAGTGAAAGTTTGGGTGTGGTTTTCTATATATGTTTTATGTTTGTGTTCTCTGTGTTCTGCTTTGATATTTCTGATGCAACTTTAAATTGGAACTATAGGATGTCCTGACAGATAATCTTCTTCTTTCAGTCTTTAGAACCCAATTTTTGTAATGTCAAGCAGTTTAGATAGCTTAAGCATCCAGCTGTTTAGAGGCTTATAAATAGCAGACTTGTGAACCTTGTAAGTTTCTTCCAACAATACTATATTTTACCCTTCCCTTTGTTAGGTGGTTTTAGAAACACACAAATTTTAATTTGAAAACTTTTTTTAATTTTACTTTACTTTCTTGGATATCATTAGAACAAAACAGATTATTGTCCCTTAAAAGCTAAGTTGATGCTAGTTTGCATTGGGAGATGATCAATTTTTTGTAGGCTCTTGCAAAATGTAAAACTAGATGGGTATTTTTAAAAAGGAATTGCATTTCATTATACAGTGTTCTTAGGTGAATTTTCATGTTTAAGAAGCCAGAGTACAAGAGAGTGCTGAATTAGTGTGTTATTCTCACAATAAACAAGCACTGTTCTGTTGCTACCTGCTTGGCCATTGTTCCTGATTGTGTATGCTTTGCAGTGGTATTTGGATGGTTTCCTGCTCTCTGCCAGCACAAAAAAGGCATTTCTGTTACACTGGCCCCTAACCACACAATGACGGCATTAAGGATTTATTTGGAGGTTTCATTATTTTCTCCTCTTTTGTTCCTTCCAGGATGTCTTCCAAGCGACCAGCCTCTCCGTATGGGGAAGCAGATGGAGAGGTAGCCATGGTGACAAGCAGACAGAAAGTGGAAGAAGAGGAGAGTGACGGGCTCCCAGCCTTTCACCTTCCCTTACATGTGAGTTTTCCCAACAAGCCTCACGCTGAGGAATTTCAGCCAGTTTCTCTGCTGACGCAAGAGAGTTGTGGCCATAGGACTCCCACTTCTCAGCACAATACAATGGTAGGTTGGCTCATGGTCTATTGTGCTTACATTTATTCTTTGATTTGTGCGTTTACAATAGCTTGGCATCCAGATATGCCCTTTAGAGTCACACGTACAGTACATACTACAATAATGTGACAGCTTTGACCTAGCTGGACTGCCTTCCACCCCCACTGCCAATGCTAAATCATTCTGTTAAGGATCAGACTCTACTTTCGCTCACCTGAGTTTGTCCATTTATTTTAATGCAGAAGGCACTAAATTTTGCTCTTAATTACAGAAATCCAGAGTGTATCTGTTCATTTACTAGGAGATAGTCTGGATTTAGAGCACCATTAATGATAGCAATATTTTGCCTAGCATGTGGAATATAATGCATACTTTGAGGTCTATGCAACATCTAGGCACAAGAGGGTGAATGAAGGATAAAATAGAGCAACAGAGACTTGACTTTGGATTCTGTTCTTTTTAAAAGTTGAAGTTCGATCTGCTGATGTCTGTCTTGCACATGGTGGTTAATTATATGTGAATTTGCTAATTTTTTTATTGCCAGCCTTTAACATCGGGAGACCTTGGTTCATTTAGAAAGAAGCCAACATATTTGTACATACGGGTGTTTACACTTTGCCAAACCAAATCATGGACTTTGATCCAATTAACCAAAATTAGCAGTCCATTGGAGGCCCAGGACTGTCCTTATTTAAAAACAAACCAAAAAGCCCGTTCCCATGTTCCACTCTGATATTGCAATTTCATTAAATGTAAGTTGACATGTTTGGACCATTAGTTTAGAATATTATAATCTTTTTTTATAGAGGTAGAAAATCAGGGAGGTATTTAAATCCAGGGCTGAGGTATATTGGCAGAGATCTGTTCTGGGAAGATGTTTGCACAGCACTTGCCTGTGAGAATGTGACTAACTTTGCTTTAGTCCCCAGCTTTCAGGAGGGCTAAATTCACTCTCAATTTTACTTTAAATAAAGATAACCTTTGGTCCAGTATATCTGAAGACTTTTTTTTAAAAAAATGAATGATACAGTAAGTGTCAGTTTATTATCACAAAAGCCTGCCACAACTCCATAGCGCTATTACAGCCGTGCAACAACCTCTACATTAAAAAGCCTTAGATACCCCCCTTTTTGAAAAAGTGAGTGTGTTTTCACTGAAGCTGCTTTCCTAGATGAAAAACTTGCTTATCTCTTTCCCTTTTTTTCTTCCATTCAATTTTATATTGCTCTCTTATAACTTAAAATTGAAGAACAACCTTGTGGGGGAGATTGCTCAGGGGTGCTATTATGCTTTTTAACTTGTTTGCTTCTGATCCTCCACCACATGTGCTGTGCAGGTGTTATTCATTAATGTGCCATTAAAGTCAAAGGAACACTGAGCTGTACTGTCATATGGGCTATGCTGTATTTTGGCCTGGTGTGAGATCCCTTGTCTTTAAAATTTTCTTTGACATTATAGTTTGAATTTTCAATCTTGTACAGCATCTAAACTCAGGATAGATGCTTTCTCAAATATAAAGTCCTTTTCCTGCTGCCACTGAATTAAGAGGTACACCTTCCACTGACTTCAACAGTAGAGGACCAAGCCCTAAATGAGTAAATATAACTTGTCCTCTAAGGAGCCCTGC
Source organism: Chelonoidis abingdonii (assembly GCF_003597395.2). Classification (NCBI taxonomy): domain Eukaryota; kingdom Metazoa; phylum Chordata; order Testudines; family Testudinidae; genus Chelonoidis; species Chelonoidis abingdonii. Next base: position 126,195,076 of record NC_133769.1, read on the forward strand.
AAGTGTATTCTGCCTGGACATTGCTGAAACATTCAACTGTAGTTTAATTGAATGACTTGTATTCTTTATTCATTCATAGGATTTTTTTTATTTTTTAAGGCTAAGATAGTCCAGAATGGTCATCTTTTTTGACTTCCTGCATGACATTGGCCTTAATTGAACACCAAAACAATGTACTGTATCATCTAATAATACTTGTATATTGCACATTTCAGACAGTTTTGTTGTATGGAATGTATTGATAGCATGTGCATTTGAAGCAGTTTCTTTTTGTGTGCGCACAGGGGTGAAGGGTTGTTTTTTGCCCTGACATGTGAAAGAAGTGCACTTCAATCACTGTGCATGAACTAGATCAGTGTAAAATAAGCAATATACGTGTAATATGATTCCTTTTCTCTCCCTCTGTCCCTCTCTCCCCCCATCTTTAATATCCTGCAGAGAAAAAGCATGAACATAGAGCTCTGACAACTTGTAAGTGGCTTTAACTTGTGTGATCAGCACTTACTGGATCCATTCCCATAGAGCCTATTCACCTTGACAGCATTACAAGGTTCATTTTTCCACTGCTTGAACTGCTCCTATCTGATTTGGTACTGTAAATCCAGGTGCACACATACATGCAGTGCAGTCCAACACTGTTTTATCAGGAGAGCGTCTTAACAGCTTGTGTACTACACGGACTGATTCCACTAGTAATCCTGGCACTCTCATTTTACAGCTGTATGATGGCCTTCACAGGATATATCTTTTACAGATCTTGCCAGTATATTATAGGTAGGCTTGGAAGGATTCATTTTTTATCAGTAAACATCACACACACACACACACACTCTCTCTCTCTCTCTCTTCCATTAGTGATTATTAGAATTTACAGCAAGGCAGGGTACGAAAAATGCTGCTTGGGAATTTATTGGAGTTTGATTTGAGGATGTTTACTTGATATATTTTGACATGTGATGTTGACAATTTGTGTTCTAACAGTTTTAAAGCTTTAACATTTTGATTCTCAATGTCTACTGTCACTAAATAATTGTCTGAACCACCCCTCCCTAATTTTGTGCAACTATGGGAAATGTAAATCAATAAAAATAATATCTGTTTATTTTAAAGCATTTTTATCTGTGGAAATTAAATAAAAATCAAATTCTGCCAATCCTAATAAGAAGGCACAAACAGACCAACACTGGGCAGGCATCTAGCCCATGTCATAAGGTACTCTCACCTCATTGCATCCCTCATGAACAAATTGTATGCTGTATGCTTAGTCTCTCAATGGGTGCCTCAAGAGGGACATTCATGGATTGGCTCCGGAGAAAATAAGGATTTTGGTATCAAAAGTTCCCCAGGTCTTTTTATACTTGGTCGACAACCTATTTGCAACTTTGGGGACAAAACCAGCAGAAGTAAACCCAGAACTAAGCCAGCCAGAGCAGGCAGGAAATTGTCCAGGATTGCACCATCAGCTATTGCTGTTCACTGCACTGCTCCTCTCCTTATGCTCCATTGCCCAGCACCTGGTTATGGAAGAAGAATAGCAAAGAAACTCAGAGTTGGAGAACCACCTAGGGAGTAAGGAGCCTCTTGGCATGCCTCATTCTTCTACTTATCATTCACTGTTGCATCTTCAATAGGTGTTGAATTTTTCCTTTTATTTGATAGGTCACTCTCACCTGGGCTTCCCTTTATAATTCCCATCAGCTAGGACAGGAGGGATGAGGGGAGGTACAGAGACTTGGTGGGAAGAGAGGAAGGGCAGGCACCCACTTGCAGGCTGGGAAGGAAGGACCTATCTTCTTCCAGGCCCATTCCAGCTCCTTTGAGTCCCACTTTTGCCTCTGTTTGCAACCCCCAGCATGTAAGAGTTTATGTGCAGGCAGAGCCTGCAGAATAATTCTAATGTAAGGGTGCTAGGCTCCGCTGATTCCACTGCCCCTGAGCTGGGCTATCCTAAGACCTGTGAGATGGCAATTCATTCCAGCAGAAAGGCCATTGGAGAATCTACCTGACCTCATACTTTCCTTGGATTTGCCCTTCTGAGTAAGAGCAAGCCCTGTTACTCTAGCCCATGTCCTGGAAAGTCTTGTCTCTGAACTTCAGTGCAGAGACATAGGTCCAAAGGACAGGAAGGCAGAACCCCAGAGAAGGAGGGAATTTTCTAGATTCAGCCAAATCATCAGAGGAGTTGGAGCGCTTCATCTCCATATCCTCTTTGGAATTGAACAGTACATCTGAGAGGCAGGGACATAAACCAAAGAAAACGTTGCCTCCTTCTCAGAAAAAGCCTATTTCAAATTTACTGGTTGAGGAAGGAACTAGCCATATACGTCTCCATCTGCCAGACATTTTTGTCCAGATTAGGACGATCCCAGAGAAAATGACAAAAATCCTGGTGACTTGAAAAAGAAAATCCAAACACGTTTTTTCCCAATTAAAGTAACTGTAGTCAAGAACTGTGAGGGGTGGATGCTCCGGGAAAAAGCAAAAAAGAAATAATTCTAAATATGAAAAGTCTGGTCCATGCTCTTGAAAAAGGATAAACTGTCAGAATCTGAGCCAAAGGCTCAAGAAAAGTAAGTACAAGACCAACTCTTTGCCTTAAAATATATAGAGGCTCTCCTTAGAAAGTTAATAGCAGGCCCAGAACTAGCCCTAGTTGAAATGCACTGCAGGATTAAACTATGCATTTCTATCTCTTTTGAAGACTCCCCCATTCAAAGTTATACCCTAATATAACTGATAGCATTTGGCCCTTCTCTGACAAACGTTCTGAGATTTAATTACGATTGATCTGCCTCATGTTGGCATATGCATACATACAAAGTGCCCTTGTGTCATCTTCAAAGTGTAGTAATGGGAACCAGTGGCAGAATTCAGAGTATAGTAATTGATAAGCTATACTGTGAACATTTTGATGATCATTCTCTAGAAGGGGAGAGGTTATTTCTTGCTGAATATTGTTCAAGGATTAGATGAGATGTAAAATCAGCGTTCTGACCTCTTGTCGTTGAAAGATCTTTTGGCAAGAGCAGGGGTGTTTGTGCCATTGTCCTTATCGTATTCCACTCTGGGTAACTATGTTTGCCAATCTACGTTGTCTCTGCAGTTTCAGTTGGATCCAGTACTCACCTTAAGTTTTTGATTTAAATTGGCTTGAAATGTTGCTGTACATTGTTAAATACTTTCAGTGTTTGACCCTAGAAGTGACTGCGTTCAGTGAATTAAGTGATTCCTGCATAAGTGGAAAATATTTTGAGAAGCTTGGATGATATTAAGAATCAGAATAATAAAAAAGCTTAGCCTGCACATTTTGTGCTATTCCTCCATTTGCTCAAAAATGAGAGACTCACCAGTACACTGAGTTTTGCTTTTATGCATACATCTTGACCTACACTTTGCCAATAGATCAGTGGGTATACACACATTTTTTTTTAATGTTCTTGGGCCAAAATAATGTGCAACCAGAGCACTTGGGCTGCTACTCAGAAGTTGTGGGGAGGACATGTGTATAGCTTTTTAAAATGTCAAAATAGGATCCTAATTATACTGTGGAAAATAATTTGTTGTTTTTTTTTTAAAGTACTTTTAGAGACATTTAAATTTCCAGTGTACCTTTCCAAGCTCAGGATAAGTTATTGTGATGGTACAATGCACAGTGTTGTGAACACCAGTGCAGTTATTGTATCTGCTCTAATAATAAGAATTTCATTGTTTGGGGAGAGCAGTCTCCTACACTCTAGACAAAAGTGTAATTACTTTTGAACAACGAGGAATGTGCTCAGTTTAATAGCATGGAGAATATAGTCACAAGATTCAGATAAAGCTAGCTTAAAAGCCATATGTGCAATGTGGCAGTATGAAATTGTTAGTAGGTAGCATAATTACACACACACACTCCTACTTTTGCAGTTTAAGATATAAACTATTGTTTCTGTAAGAACTGGACAAGTTTATGTGAACAAGGCCAGTTCAATTAAAAAAAGCAAAAATGGTGATAAATTTGCATCTTTCTGGGAATTTTTTTCTTTTCTTTTCTTTTTCCTTTTCTCCTTTTTTATGAGAAATTGATAGCTATCATAGGATGAAAATGCACTGTTACAAACATTGCATTATAAATGTCATCACAAAGTAGCACATGAAAGCTGTTTCCATAGATATAATTCTAGGTTTGTATCTTAGTTTGATCTTTTCAATCTTTACACTTGCATTGTTTCAGAAAACTACCCCCAGGCTTTCAGGAATGGGGACATGTGAAGAAGAATCAGCTAGGACTGATCAAGTAGCTCGTGAAGTCACACAGTACGGTCCTTGTTCTAGACAATTCCCTTTAATCCACGGGGTCCAGTATTGCGGGAGTTAGGGAAAGCTTCGGGGCACTTCACATCTACAGCACACAAAGTATTACCATTGTATTTAAGTTACTAGCCTCTGTTCTCTGTTATAAGCTGTATTCCTCTGTTTCTCGTCATTCCTGCTCCCATTTATTTCTGTGCATATTGTCTATTCACAGTTATATAGTGCTTTATAAATGGCACTGAATTAATTATCACAACACCTTTGTGAGGAGGAAAGTAAACCAGATACAATATCTCAGTTTTTCAGATGAGGAAACTAGGGCAGAAATTAAGGCCATGGAGGAATTGAGGCACAGGGTTGTCACATAGGAGTCTGTTGTGCTTTGTCCACCAGGTCATATTGCCTCTTTCTTTATTGAGTTGCCTCTCTCTGTGTATAGTGGTCACCTAAACTTCATAGCAGATATACTATCCTAGCAAAAATAATTGGCTGAGAGGCAGTCAGGTTGAAATCTGAGGTGGCCCATTGGTAGCAGTCTCTGAAGGAAGCAACTCATCCCCAATAGCTGTGAATTGGTCTGGGATCCCATCTCCAAAGCAAAGGACCTACGGCTATGGTTTGATTAGGCACCAAAAGGCCTGTCTGCATCTCTAGGGGACAATAAAGGACTCCTGATTAAAGAGGGAAATCACTAAAAATTTCAATGATAACTTTCAAACAAAAGGGCTAGAAATGTACTTAAAATGGTAATCATAAGTAGCTGAAGCCAACTTGATATTTATAGGTTCTTTTAAATTTTTCTGGAGGGGTGACTTCAGTTTTCACGGATACAAAATCAGAGGCGCCTGTGTGATATAGGTGGGGGTGTGGGTGTGGAGGGATAGCAGGTTGGTGCTGAGAAACATCTGAGGCTGTCTACGCTCGCACTTTCTCATTGGCAAAAGTTCCGTCGGTTGGGTGTGAAAAAAACACACACATACCCGGCTTGACAAAAGTTTCACTGACAGACGTGCCGGTGTGAACAGCTCTATGTCAGCGGGAGATGCTCTCCCACTGACACAGCTACTACTGCTTGTTAAGGATGGTTTAATTATGGTGGTGGGAGAGCTCTCTCCTGCTAGCATAGAGTGTCTGCACAGGAGACCTGTATCTGCAGTGGTACAGCTGTGCTGCTGTAAAGTCCATAGTGTAGACATAACCTTAGTGTAACGCACTCATTTTTAATAGATCCATTTGAAATCAGTTAAGCAGAAAATAATCACCTGAAAAGTAAACACCTTTGTTTTATAGAAGCAGTGGGAACCCATATGTATCCATTGTTTGCAATTGTAGGCACACCTGACCTTCAATTCAATGACTTAATATTAGAAAAACTGTCATTGAAACTTCTCACATAAATAGTGACAGACACCTGATTCATTTAGATAGCTGAAAAATTATATAGAAACGAACTAGGTACAAACATGCAACTTGAAGTCCTTAGGAATAGTTGAGCCACCACCTGTGAAACAGATCTGTCCCTTTCCTGAATGGTGACAGCCAACGAAGAATAATTAGGCACAATACTAACAGCAATCATCAACAGCTTCTAAGAAATGAACCTTCCAACCTTCCTGGAAAAAGAAGCAGCAGCCCTTCCAGTTGTCAAAAACCCAACCCTGGAAGCGGACAACATCTCAAATTAATGTCCTATGTCTAACTTCCCATCCCTTGGTAAACTCACTGAGACTGTAGTGGCAGTCAAGCTCCAGCAACACATGACATCTATGGTAACCTAGGTGCTTCATACCAGGGTATGGAGAAAGCTCTTGTGGCATTGAAAGATAGTCTTTTTATGGCAATGGATAAAGTGTTGCGACCTACATGCACGACACAGCTGAAGTAGATGGTACAGCACTATAATGTCTCCAATCATTCCATTCCACCAGAGCCCAGAGAGTAGTTATGAACTACAGCTCATTTTACCCAAATCCAACACCTGTGCAATCCTGCAAGGATCTATTCTCTCCTTCCTTCTCTTCAACAACTAGCTGAGTTCACTTAGGGCTGGTCTACACTACGGGGAAAAATCGATCTTAGATACGCAACTTCAGCTACGTGAATAACGTAGCTGAAGTCGAATATCTAAGATCGGATTACTCACCCGTCCTCACCGCGCGGGATCGATGTCCGCGGTTCCCTTTGTCGATTCTGGAACTCCATTGAGGTTGGTGGAGTTCCGGAATCGATATAAGTGCGCTCGGGGATCGATATATCGCATCTAGATGAGACACGATATATCGATCCCCAAGCAATCGATTGTAACCCGCCGATACGGCAGGTAGTGTAGACGTAGCTTTAGAGAGAGAGTGAGACAGTCTTCAGTGCCAACACCACTCCTGGCACTCGGCTGTATATCTTATTTTCCACAGACACAGCCAATGCCATTTCACCATATTTAGAGGAGATTATCATCTGAGCGAGGACTAGGTGCCTCAGACTAAAACTGAGGAGAAGTCTGAGGAGATGCTGATGAAAAAGGGGTAATGCTTTTAAGAACTAGCTAGGAACGCTGAAGTTCTCTGTCCCAGGTCATCTAAACCTTGGGGTCCTGTTTCACTCATCATTACAGCTAGATGACCAGACAGCTCCCATTGTACAAAATGTGGAAATCCACCTTTAACATGAAAAAAATTTCTTCCCATTTTCCTAGATGATGAACTGGCTGTAGTAATCCATGCATTCATCACCTCCAATGCATTCACTGCTAGCATTACACAAAACTCTTCTCTGCAGTAGGCCCATTTCTGCTCAACCCCTTCTTTGAAGACCTTACTTGATAGAATGTCTCAGTAAAGACCATTATCTAACAGTGATTGTTCTGAAGCACCTTCCTTTTAGGAATTTCCCTGCGATCTAATCCAAATGTGTGACTCTTTATTATTAAGATGTTATTTTTCATCTTAATATTTATATCTATTGTGAGTACTTCTTTCTCTTCAACTCTGTCTTTGCCAACCCCTCCCTCCATTGCTATATCTTGATTTTTCTCATCCTGTTCCCTTTAATTTAAGCACCCTTTCCCAGGTCCTACAAATTAACCTTCCTTAGGCTCTATCTACCCTAGATTTTCCTCCCACTTGCAGCTCCAGCAGTGGTAATAACGGCAAGCGTACTGATACAGATATGGCTCCAGGCAGCTGTTGGCACTTTAACCATCATGTCATCCAACCATGCTTTTTCCCCCCTTTGAACTAACTACTCCCTTTTGTCTCAAGTGTATCAGTGAAATGTCAACTTCCTCTCCATCATTTTCTTAGATTAAATGGTTTATTCAATTTTATAGGAGTTTCATGGCAGAAGAAGGGCCTCTGGCAAAACACAGATTCAAAATTTCAACATGTGCATGCCTAAGCGTGCATGCCCGACACTAGGCAGGTTAATTCCAAAAGCACATGCACAATCTCCCAATGCAAAAAAGATTGCCATGCTGCAGTGCCATTGGACTAGCACTAAAAAGTATTTTTAGTTAAAAGTGAAGGACACCAAACTTCCTCCGTCAGGTAAGAAGGATCCTGCAAAATTTTGCATTGGTGGGAAGCTCAGCCCTTACCTAAACTGTTTGGCCTGTATTTGTTGTCCAGCTTTATTATATAGAGGTTAAGTGTGTTGTTCCTAATGACTGTTTAAATAGAGTACATGTGAGCAGACGAGGCATCTACTCTGTTATGTAAGCACAGCAACCTCGATGAATCTTGTGAAGTTAACATCACAAAATAAAGCAATTGGACATAACTGACTGGAGTTTGTGCCTAATTTAACCAAGGATGACTTTGCCATAGTACCATAAACAATGCTATGAAAGTAGTGTTTACTTCAACATCCATTCTTTATGCTTTTAGAACTCAAGCCAGCCTCAGGGAAAGATGGCTCTAAAACAAAATTAACTGTTTGTAAGCCAAAGACTGAATACAAGAAGCAACAAAAAATGTATGCAGATTATTCTAAACAAGTGCCAATAAAAGCTTCACATAACACCATTACCATTATTTATCATGCCCAAAGTGCGTTAAGGTGCTACACAGATAGAAACTCTCCTTCTACTGAAATGTTAAGGTCCTGATGTTGCAAAAAGATCTGCCTGCATGGGCCCTTATGCTGGTATGGGGACTTATTTAATGTGACCTCTCATGGAGTGACTCTTCTAGAACCCTTTGTAGAATGGGACTTTGATGTGAAATAATAAGGGATATTACAGAAAGAACAGAATCCTCCGAAACTTCAGGAGTGGATTACTGCAATTTACTCTGCACACCAACTCAAAAAAGAAATTTAAGCTGATCTACAACCTAGTGGCCTATTAAACATTGGTTTATAGTGGCAGCACACAAAACTTGTGCTCCATGACCTGCCCTAGCTGCCTGTTGGGTTCCAGATTAACTTTAAGTCATTATTTAAGACAGGCCTGCACAACATACGGCCCGTGGGCCGCATGCGGCCTGCAGAGGCTCACTATGCGGCCCGCGACGGGGAATCAAGGGGCTCTGGGCTCCCCGCAGCGGCAGGGAGCCCAGAGCCCTTTAAATCCCGGCCGTGGCCGGAATTCAAAAGGCTCTGAGCTGCCCGCAGCGGCAGGGAGCCCAGAGCTCTTTAAATCTCAGCCACGGCTGGGCTTCATAGGGCTCTGGGCTGCCGGCTGCCGGCTGTGGCGGGGAGCCCAGAGCTCTTTAAATCCCAGTCATGGCCGGGATTCAAAAGGCTCTGAGCTGCCCGCAGCGGCAGGGAGCCCAGAGCTCTTTAAATCTCAGCTGCAGCCGGGATTCATAGGGCTCTGGGCTTCCTGCAGCAGCGGGGAGCCCAGAGCCCTTTAAATCTCAGCTACGGCCAGGATTCAAAGGGCTCTGGGCTGCTGGCTGCGGCGGGGAGCCCAGAGCCCTTTAAATCCCAGCCGTGGCAAGGATTCAAAAGGCTCTGAGCCGCCCTCAGCGGCGGGGAGACCAAAGCTCTTTAAATTTCAGCTGTGGCCGGGAATCAAAGGGCTCTGAGATGCCTGCAGCGGTGAGCCCAGAGCCCTTTAAATCCCAGCCACAGCCGGGAATCAAAGGGCTCTGGGCTGCCTGCAGAGATTCCCGGCCGCGGCTGAGATTTAAAGGGCTCAGGGCTCCCCAGCGGCTGCAGGCAGCCCAGAGCCCTTTGAATCCTGGCTGCGGTTCCAGCGGTGGGCTGGGGCTGGGATTTAAAGGGCTTGGACTCCCCTCAGCAGCAGGAGCTCTGGACCCTTTAAATCCCTGCCCCAGCCCCGCAAAGCTCCGGTTTCCCCCAGCCGCTGGAGCCCCAGGCCCTTTAATTTGCCCCTGACAGCTCCCAGCCACCTCTTCAGCTAGGAGCCCCTGATTGACTTAAAATCAAGTATCACCTCCCCACCCCCAACCTTCCTTTTTGGCCCACAGCTGTTTTGGTGGGGCGGCGCTGGGGAAGGAGGGTTTGTTTCTGCAGGGCTGGGCGGTTCTGGGGCGGGGTGTTTCTGTGGGCTGGGAGGTCCTGGGGGCGGGTGTTTTTGCAGGGCTGGGGAATTTCGGCCCTCAGCTGTTTTCTTTGGAGTAATGTGGCCCTCGCCGCTTTACGAGTTGTGCAGGCCTGATTTAAGACTTGGGACCTTCTTATTTGAGAGACCACCACTCTCTGCATTCCTAACTTCCAAAAGTGCAATGAGCAGAGATGTTCATTTCTGTTTAGAAGGTAAAACTTTCTTTACAGTGAGCTTTCACTCAGAAACAAGCACTCCTGCTCTGCTGACCATCATTCCATGCTGTAAGGCACATCCATTTGTGTGGGCTGCAGTAGAGAGTAAGGCTTGGTGAATGTTAGATAGACGTGGAGGAGGCGAGTTTTATGTTTGGTGTGGCATTCAGTTCTGGTAGCTTTGGAGGTATAAACTGATGTTTAATTTGTTTTTTGTAATGTTTGAGAGGTGCCAAGAATACATACTCACAATCTAAGGCTATGTATGGTATATAATTTGGAACAAGGAATGGCCTCCTTGGGCTTGTCTTGACTAGGAAAGAGATTGTGGCTAACACCGTGGTAGCTAACATTAACCAACATGAAGTCAACCATGACCTTTCTTCCTAGTTAAGGCAAACGCTTGAGCGTTTGGAAGTTACTTAGCACATAGTGGATTCTACTGTAAATAAATATGATATTTTTTGAAAAATTATCTCCATTTTACTGGAAGTATCAAGCGTTCTGCACTTCAGAGTGAAAAATCCTCAACTTGCCTGAGTTCCTAAATGTTAGGTTTGGACTTGTTACCTATTAGGTAAAGTTTCATATATACAGAGTTAGTGGTGCATACTTTGCCTTTTTAGATACAGTGTCTGTGATTTCCCTCTTTCCAGCATCATTCATAAACTGAATTTATACTCAATTCATTCTGCCTTTGCCAGTTTTCCAAGTAGAAGGCTGTTTTTTGGTCACACTTTATTCTCTGTCTGTAAAGGAATGAAATTTTAAGTGTATGAATTTTTAAATTGTTGATTTAAAGATTTTCAGGATTGTTGTATATGTCAGCACATACAATTAAAAATGGAACCTAGTAAATACTGCACATGGTTGGAGTGGCAGAATTCCAGAGGCGGCATTCCAGGTTGTTGGGATTTTTTTTGTTTGTTTGTTTTTTTGCTTCTGCAGTTGCGCTGTCTGAGAGGTTTTTTGTTGTTGTTGTTGCTTGGGGCAGTAAAAAATCTAGAACTGGCCCTGTTTGTGAATGATGTGCAATATGCCTCGCTGTGGTCAGTTGACATGATAAGTTTTTTGGGGAAGAAACTATAGCTCCAATCCTGCAGCTGATAGCTTGTGGTGAATTCACTGGGGCATCATGTGGGTGTAGCTTTCTGACTTTACAATCTCTATGGTGGGTTCAGGACCTATATGAAGCACCATGAGCAGCTATTGTGCTGCATATAAATGCTATTTTATAATATTAACAAAAATGGCAGTTTTTCTAGGAGTCAATTGTAATCTAGCACCTAAAGCCGGGAGCTGGGATTTAGGACTTTGTTTCTGGCTCAGTTATTGATTTACCATTGGCAAGTACTTCACTTTTCAGGACCTCAGTTTACCCATCTGTAAAATGGCAATTGTGCACAGTGTTGTGAGCTTTAAGTAATGTTTCCAAAGCAACTAGAGACTTGTGGAGATTCTTGAGTAACAGGTGTTATGTAGTAAAGGCAAAGCAGAGCTGGACTAATACTGCAAAAAATAGTATGTTTTTATTCAAATATTCCTTCAAATTTTGTAAATGGATTCACTTAACTGTGTCTGGGCTCATTTTGTATTTGCTTTCCATGAATATTCTAGCAAACTAGACATACTAGGTCTAGTGATGCCCATGGAAAGAGAAATTTAACGTTAGATATTCAGTGAAAGTAAATTTTAAATTTTTTACCTAGCTAACAATGATGTAAAGTTCATATTACAGATTTTACCCTCAAAAATGCAATTTGGAGTTCATGTTGTTATTAGTTACTAGCATAAATCAGAGATGAGTAATAATGCATCCTGGCTTATAGAGATCACATCTTGAAAAGTTTTTCTTTTCCCATTTTGAGAGATTAGACTGGTTCCAGAGGTTTTCCACATTTTAAATGTAGGGAAAGTCTTTCAAACCAGTAGAATCTGAAGCTGTTCATGTGCTTAGTTAGACATGTGACTTACTTAAACAGATGCCTTAGTGAATGTCAGGCTTTCTTTTAAAATTGAATCCTGTAATGACAACACACTATATGTACATCATGCTGACTTCAGAAATTGATCTCATTTTACCAGTTATCTTTGTAGTGTGTAACTGTGAAAATCTAATGCCAATAGGTAGCTAAATATATTGAATAACGTACAGAGTCCTGAAAGTGTGATGTCAGCCTTATCCACAACAACTTGCCAGCTGTGCTGCAGTCTTAAGTCTAGTTTACTTCCTGATTTGTGTTTAACCCAGAGTGCTCTGTTTGCGCACATGTGTGTACTCAGCTTCACCTTTTGGCTCTATACACTTTTACAATAGCTCACCTTTTTAGCACATTTTGCTGTAAATTGCATCATGCCCACAGGCTGCAGGAAGGCAACACAAATAAGATGTGAAGGAGAGAAGAGACATAATCTAGAAATGCAAAATGGCACATGAGAGTTGCAACCTATTGCAATGTAAGTCAACTCACCTGACCAAAATACCTATTTTCAATTCTTAGCTATTCACACTTCTGGAGAAGTGGGTCATTTTCTTATTTATTTTACTTTAAATATCTATTACTATATTTTGTTTGAGTTATTTCTTCCTGATGACCACCACATGCTCTCTATTCTTTTGATTTCATTCTAACTACACTGTTCAATGTTCTGTTATGCCCTTCTCAGTGATTCTATAATTATATTTATTTTACATAGATAGAAACATTAGGGATTTCCCCCCTTTTTACATATGGTGTTTTTGCTTCATGCAGAGAAAACTACACAGCTGACAGGGTTTTTTTTTAAAAAAAAAAACAGCCTCCAAATTCTATCCAGCTTTAAACTCTTATGTTTATAACCCTGAATATCTCTAAAATGTCTTTACCTAAAACACTTTATGGTTTTATTACCAGGTTTATGCCAGTAATAATATTCACATCAGCTTTCTTAGGGATAATCTTTAAACAGAACCTAGCAAGAAAGGCTTTGAAAACTATCATTTCCAGGAACGCAAATCTCGGAACATGAAACATCGGTTTAATCGTCCCCTCTGACAACTTAACACGACAGATTGAAAAATACAAGCCGATATGGAAGTGGGATCAATGGATTATCAAAGTCCTAAACATCTTCTCTTGAGGGGGGAGGGGGCTTTTGGGTCCATTGGCATGCATAAGACATTAAGTTTGCATAGCTTACCGCAGATCCGATGCTGTCTGACTGGCAGCGAAGTTGAGAGAGGGGGAGAGAGAGAGATTTACATGAGAGAACTCAGGGGGCTTTGTCATGGCAATTGTATAAAGTGATATACAGTGCAAATCAACTCGAGCATGTCCCTGGATAGCAGGCGGTTTACAGCCTCTTCGAGCAGAGATTACTGCTTTATCTTGTCATACTAAATTAACGTGGCAGCACACTGTTAAACAGTGGTGACCTCTTCATCTGTGGAAATTGCTGCCTAGAGGAGAGATGGTATTTAAGACTCTCTCTCTCAGTCTCCCCAGTCCCATCCTCCCCGTTCCCCGTAGGGCCCTGAGGCACATTTGGGTTAGGATGTAGCATAAAAGAAAAGAGAGAGAGAGAAAAAAGAGGTAAAAAAAAAGGGGGAGGGCTTTTACATCCAGGTGACAACAGCTATGTGTTAATTGAGCCTTTGTTGTTTGATTAATAGCCACTTTGGTGTAAATATTAAACTGTTTGGACAACTTTCTAAAAAAACCACAGGTCCTCTCAGTAAACTGAGATTAGGCAACATTCTCTGGTCTGTTCATTTTAACCCCTTATTGTTCTTGTATTTTTTTTCCTAAACTTGCATTTATTTAGGAGTGAGAATGTCTTACTTTTCCATCACCACCCGCACTGATAAATTGGCATGGCTCTCTCTGGTAGAGCCATGATGATTTACAGAGGATGAAGGTCTGACCCAGTGTTTTTATTGAAGGGTGAGGGGGTAAGGATTGTTTTGAAGCTTATTTGGACTACTGTGCTGACTGTTGTATATGAGGGAATTTAGAACAAAACATTTCTCTGAGAAAGGGTGTGGAGAGATGGGGAATGACCATTTCATTGGTCTGCCATTGTTCTAGAGGAACATGGGAGGGGGCGAGGTGGAACGACCTCCCATCTTCCCGTCCTCTTCAGTGGACTGTCGTGATGAGGGAGGGAATGTCAGCTAGAGTTTAGATGAGGTTTTCTGGTTCTGTTTCTCATTGACTTCTTTATGCAATTGATGCAAAGCCCACTGAAGACTGCTTTTGTCTTTAATATACACCTCTACCTTGATATAACGTGACCCAATATAGCACAAATTCGGATATAATGCGGTAAAGCAGTGCTCCAGGGCAGGGCTGTGCACTCCAGTGGATTAAAGCAAATTCAATGTAATGTGGTTTCACCTATGACGTGGTAAGATTTTTTGGCTCCCACGGACAGGTTTATATCGAGGTAGAGATGTACTTTGTATCAGGGTCTCTGTGGCCTTGGGCACATTATTGAGATACAGTGTTGTAAAGTGCTTATGATTCTCAGATTGTAGGTGCCTTACAAGTGCAAAGTATTAATTTTTATCATACTTTATTGTGAGCGAGAGAGCACGCTTTGGTCAGAGTGGCTTGGGTTACGTTAGGGACAGTCATGCTGAAAATCATGACTTTATGGCTGTATTTCCTATTGGATGGGACATTTACTAATTAGCGTTCAACGGGTTTTGTGCATCCATTGCCAAGTTCACTTGTTGGAAAGAAAAAATCCCTTTATTTTTAAAATTAGTACTGATTGTGGGATGCCAGAGCTTTCACTCCTTAGATAATATGAACAAGGCCGTGGAATTATAGAAATCTGAGATGGAAGAAGAACTCTTTGGTCCTCTAGTCTAGTTCACTTCTGGTCACGCACAATTGTTCCTTACTGTTGATTGATTAATTTATTTGAGCTGCCACCTATGCAGATTCATGCAAAACTGTGCATACTGTACTGTATGTTTTCTTTATAACACTTTTTGAAGCAGATTTTTCCTTGCTTCCATGAGAGGCCGGTAAAGCTAGATTGCAGGCAGAGTATTTGCCTTTTGAGAAATGGCATATCTGCAAACATAGCACTGTTTTCTTTGGAGGAATTCTGAAGGCCATTTGACTAGACTCGTGCTGGGGAGATAGTAAAAACTGACTTCCTAATTTATTCCTTTTAGAAATCAATATATTTGATAATTTATGTTCTGCTTACAGAGCCTGCGCAAGTGGCTCATGAATCGATCAGCAGCAAGCAAAAATGAAAGCTAATGAACTCATTTTAGTAGCAAATTTCTCATTAGCAGGTAGGCTACTGATCTTTCCAGTTCTAAGTCACATGGTCTTTCTGCACACTTGCAAGGAATAGTTTCCCTCTTTTATAAAGAAAGAAATATACACACACAAATAACTAAACATTAGAAAATGAAGAGTTGGCCAAGTTTTGAAAGCTTCATCACTGCTTCTATATATATATTTACAATATATGTTTGATGATGGGCTGTGAAGGCTGTCACCTCATGGTCACAAGTTTTAAATCTATCTGTCTTAGGTACTTATATGGTCTTCATTTCCATAGTATCTGAGTGATTTGTGCTGGCCAAAAGGTATTGCCATATAATAGTTGTTTGATGGCCTTTGTGAAAAAAGTTGGTTATTTCAATTTAATTCAGGTAGGAAAATGCATCCATGTACCCCAAAACTAGCTCAGTTGCCACTAATTGGTACCTTTGTTCTAAGAGTGGCCAAGGACTAGTAAGTATGAAATCCCCTCTTATCCCTGGAAGTGCTGTAGTACCTAGCTGTCAGGACTGAGACACAGGGTTGAGTGTGAGGTATTGTGGGAAAAGTTACCCTTCAGCTGTGGATAAATAGAGGACTTCAGTTTGCAATGCTGTCAAGTACTATATTCTTTATTTCTTTCTAGAGAGAGAAAAAGAATTAAAAAAATAGAAAAACATTATTTTAATTGCCAAATCTTTGGCAAAAAATTCCAGATGGCTTTTGAGTTTTTGAAAGCTAACCAAAGTCGCTCTTTTAAAATAAAAAAGGGGTTGAGAGGGAGGGAAGAAAGACATTTTTTTAAACACCTCCTACAGTGATGAGAAATATACTGCTTGAAATCAAGCAGGAAAAAAAAAAGATTTTTTGAAAGAGCTGTCTGAGTTCCACGAAGCACTGTATGAAAGAAGGGACTTTTGAAACATTTCAGAAAATAAAAAAATTAAGATTTCCCAAATCTCAGAAATAGATTCCCAACTGCCTGATCTGATTTTTAATGAGTTGGCTGAATCAGATTTTTTTTTTCTTTTAAGTAAATCTATAAAGCTTTCATGAATCTGGCCCATTGTTTAGCACTTATCTCATAAGTAAACCTTGAGAGGTTTTGGCTTGAAACTTATCTAATCACATGTTTGGAAGATGGCCCAAGTCTACTGATTTTTAAAAAACAAAACAAAACAACTCAAAACATAATCAAGAAATCCTGAGGATGTTTAGTGAATGAGTCCCTTACAAATCTATACCGCCCTTACTTATTGGGTCCAACCCTTTATATATATATAGGAGTCTTGTAGGAATAGGTCATGTGTCCACCACATTTTTCTTAGTTTCTGACTATTGTGCAGCTGAGTGGTGGGTGCATTAGAGTGCTGACAGCCACCCACACTGTGATTGCTTCATCATCTAGATCTGCTCTGACTAGAGCTAAACAGCACAGGGGCTACAGTGCCCGTCATCTACGTATACTAGTACTACCAATATGGATGCCACTAATGGTAGTGCAATAGTGGAAAATTTTAAGAAAAACTGCTAGAGGAGAGACATCTTTATAGTTGGGTGAAAGGGGAGTAGTGTATGGCAGCATGTGTCTACAATAGGAACACTGCAGATCTAGATATACCAGTGTACTAAACGAGCAACACACTCCTAGTGTGGATGCAGCTTATACTCCCAAAATTGTGATTTTGCTAGTATAGCTTATTCCAACCCATCTGAGCAAAATAAGCTTATAACAGTACAAGCTCAGTTGTGCCAATATCATTGCATCTACACTAGGGGCTTTTGCCAGCACAGCTCTGTCAGTCAGGGGTCACACTTCTTCAACCCCCCTAGTTGATGGAAAAAATTTGTAGCATAGCCTGGCCTTAGTAAATCTGTAAGTAACAATATGGGTATGCAAAGAGAGTGGGCCTTAAAGGGTCAAAGAAAAAAAATTGTAAAGTGGCACTTTTTTACTCCACAGATTTACTCCTTCTAGCTTTTCAGGGCAGGGACCTATTAGAAATCTGTACAGTGCCTAGCCCAAGGGGTCCCAATCCTGTATGGAGCCTCTGCTGCTACTGCAATACAATGATAATATACCCTTGTCTTCACTAGGAACTTTACCCATTGCTGACAATGGGTGTCTGCAGCAGGTACAGCTGAAATGGTTCTGAAAAGGGCTTAATTGCCCCTCTCTACAGCTTCAAGAAGGCTCAGCCATGGTTTCTGAAATGGTGCTGAACACAATTTGGTCCTGTCTGCATGTGTGGTCAAACCTTTTTAGGGACTGGTTTCAGCGCAACCATTTTCAGCAGTGGTAAATTTCTCAGAGGAAGAGAGGCTTATATATTGTCTTTTGCTTACTTCATTGGCAAAAGCGAGTTTTTACTTCTGTTAGCATTACAGAGCTCTGACTGCGTATCTGTAGAGCAATAAGCTAGATTCTATTCTGCCTTGCACATTTAAAGAATTGTCAGTCAAGTCAAGAGGATCTCTCTTAATGGCAATGATATAAAAGGGAGAGAAACACAGTTTGAGTCAGATGCCAGAGCTAGTATTTTGGGGTGGGAATGTCTTTTACCTTTACACTGAAGAAATTTGATCTGGAAGTCATTAAGAGGGAATAAATAATTGACCACATGATATCATTTTCACAGTCGCTTTTTGGTGATCATCACCCTTTAGAACTTATTCAGACTTCTAAACAGAATCATTTTTATATGTGAGAAACAAAGTGAACACGAGATCTAAAACCCAAACACCAGATTCTCCTACCCATAAAGACCGTAGTCTCAAGTAAACCAAATGAGAAGGTATTTATTATAGTTAAAATAGTGGTTTCTTACCTCTTAAGGATTTAAAAAAAAACCTCCAAGTAGATATATATCAAGGAATTATCAAATCAACCTGCTTCTTTATTGGTAGCCACTGAATTTGGCAGTCACAGAATTTTATTGTTATATTGAATGGCGGGTTTCACACTTTTGTCATGCTTTGGGCCACTTACGAGAAGACCCTCACCTGGACTATGGTCCCTTTCAGAATTCTCAGGTCCTCCCCATTCTCATGTATTCATCTGAGATGGGTTAGAGATTTATTCAGCCCACAACAGAAATAAAGGTGTGTTATTTAAGCCAAAAGGGAGATAAGGATGAGAACTAGAATACAAGAGGCAAGAATTAAGTTGATATGGATCAGCTCCTCAGCCAAATGATGATCTGATCCAATATGTTATTGGTAAAGTATGTCTGCACTAGAGTAAAACTCTGACAGCTGGTCCATGTCAGCTGATACAGGCTCAAGGGGCTTGGGTTGAAGGACTATAAAATTGCAGTGTAGCTGTTCAGGTTAGGTCCCAGAGCTTGGACTCCAGCCTGATCCCGAACATCTCCGGTGCAATGTCATAGCTCTGGAGGCCTAGCCCAATGCCTGAGTCAGCCGACACAGGCCAGCCACAGGTGTTTTATTGCAGTGTAGACATACCCGTAGAGAAACAGCCCTTGGACGGTTGAAACTTAAAATCCTTGCACAGAAAATAATCTAACTCCAGGTGACTCATCAGCCACCTCCCTTCCATTCTTCATTCCAATTCCTGAGGATCATCACTAAGCCACAAAGGAGTCTCGGCACGGGAAACTACCGCAATGAGAATCAAGATTGTTAAAAGCTGATGACAGATGTGGATGAGCAGATCAACATCCTGTCTCAAAGGAGAAGTCAGATACAACTCAGAGCCATGAGGAGAATACAGAACTCTTCTGGATTCATAGAACAGGTAGATATAGACCAATGTGGATGCTGATATGGAGCAAGAGCAGTCTCTATGCTGAAATGATGGTCAAAGTCAGGCTATGCCACAATAATGTGCTGAGCAGGCGAGGGATTCGCATCAGAACCATAGACCAAGTAGAACATAAGGCTGGCCCTGTTAGAGCGCTCCTGAATAGAAAGTCTCTAACCTTCAAAGGTTCTGGAATAGCCTTGCAATAACAGTAGAAGAGCAGACAGCTAGTTTTAAAATGGAGCTTGATAAATTTGTGAAAGGGATTAAATGATGGGGTTGCCTTCGATTTCAGGACTCAATAACCCAGGAGGTTCCTTCCAGTCTTAAGATGCTAGGAATTTTCTGTTTATGACTCTTAATGAAGTGATGAAAGATGAAAGACCTTATAAATATAGGATATAATTTATTACAAGAAGTACATTGAGTTTCAGAAAAAAAATTACCTGTTAGCATTAACTGGCAGAATGGTGGAGGAGGAAAAGAACCAATACAAAAGAAATATGAAATTTTAATAAAAATAGATTGATGTAAAGGAGAGTTCTTTTAAAATGAGCTTTGTGGAATTGCTGGACTATAAAACTGGCTGGAGAACTCGCCCCAGGGAGCAGTGTGTGTGAAGACGGATAGCTCTTCATCTCCAGATAAGAGTTTTTTAATAAGATAATTGCAGTTGAAGACTTTAGGAAAGTCAGAACAGCTACCAACTGGCAAAGTATCAGTTTGTTGTGTAGCAATTTTGTTGCTTGTTTCCAGATTTTATCCATTTTCTGTTGGGATTTCTTTGTATCTGTTTTGATAAATAATTGTACTTGCGAAGGTTGATGGAGTGTCAGTCCCTTATTTACTCTCAAGTCAAATGTGGTACACACTAGTCAGAACTGTATAGCTCGTGCTGCATGACCAGTTGACCTCAACACTTACAGTGTATTTATAGTCTGATAAATGACTGTAAACATCACATTATAAGGTCCCATATTTTCTGTCTTGCAATGGCTTTCCAGGTCAAATTTGTTCACATCAGAATTATGTATATACACACACGTGTATCTCCACACATATTTACAATTGCCCATACGGCAAACTTAACCTGGGATTTGAAAATCAAGCTGTCTTTTTTCCCCTCATATCATAAGTAATAGATTTTGAAAATGGTATTTAACTGATTGTTCTGTTAGTGATGTGTGGTGAAGTAGAGTGCAGCTCCCTCTTTTATATCTGTACTGACTTTGCAATGGTAATGATAGTAAAAGAAAAAAAAAAGTTTTTACCAATGAAGCTGGCAGATAGACATGATTCAGTAGACACATGGGGACCAAATATGTTGAATGAGATGATGCCATTTTAAATACTCCCTTTTCTGCCTATAATTGCCCTGTAAGAGGGGTATACCCATCTAGGATGGCCGTGTAAATGTTTCCATGCTAAACACATCCCAGTATGTGCCAACTGGGCTCTAAAATTATTGTAACTGGTGATCACAGACATGATTAGCAATTTCAAAAGACTCTAGGTCCTATTTATTTTCCACTTTTTTCTCTCCAATATTTCCCAAGTAGTATTGCTGGATTATGGAAATACAGTGGGTATTTTCTTCATGACTATTAACACTCTGTCAGTGTTTCATATAAAGAGCAAGTTGTGTTGTTGCTTGTTTTCACTGCAAATTGTGGTGGTATGTCACTGAGTTCACATAGTGCAAGTACTGACATGGCTGATACTAGTGATATGTTGTATAGTTCTGCAGGGAGAAAGTTCTTACTTATCCAAATGAATAATATATATGATAAAAGGTAAATAGATTCCATGATATAGACTCTCAGGCCAAGATTAAAAAATAAATAAATAAATAGGTGCCTAAAGTCAGGCTCCTAAGACCTTTACTTCGGCACCAACAGGTGACCTGATTTTCAAAAGTTCTGAATTCCGAACCTCTCCCATTAGAGTTAAATGGGGGAGTTGCTGGGTGCTGAGATCTTTTGAAACTCTGGCCACTTCATTTGAAAGTCTAAGATGCTTCATTTAAGGGCCTAACTGGGAGCTGAGCTCTTGGAAGTCTCTCCAATAGTGCATTAATATTTTAGTTGATTTAAACAAACATGCTTGTGACAACTCTCAGAGCTGATGTTCTGTGTTTAGTTACAGAACTGATACAGCAACATCACCAAAGTTCTCCCTCTCTGTCCCACATTTGTCCATGTTAACCTAGTGGTATTACTTATCTCAGAGGATGTGTGATGGAACATGTGAGAGCATTGCTCATTTTCCAAGACTAGTTAGTCCACAGTTTCTCTTCTGTAGTAGTAGTGGGTGTTTTGGGATTTGGGCACTCGGAACTGGACTAAGACCACCAGTGGCCAAATGTGAACCACCACCAGTCACGTGATAGCAACTTTTTGGTCTCTGTGAATGTAGGCTTAATTGAAACTTGCAGCTTACAGACATTATTATTTCATTAATCTATTGTCTATCTAGATCTGTGTTGTTTATGAGATGTGAAGTTGATACAGTGGTGTTGACTGGATGTTGCAAAACAAAGTTGTTATTTATTATTTGTATTGTGATAGTGCTTAGGAGCCTAGGTCATGGACCAAGATCCCATTGTACTAGGCATGGTACAAATACAGAACAAAGAGACAGTTCCTGCCCCAGAAAACTTATAGTCTAATTTCAAACCTCTTCTCCAAAATTCAGTGTTGTAATATAGGATCAAGCCCCTCACCCTCCAGGATCTTACTTTGAGAATACAGACACTCAGGAACACCTTACATAACTCGAATTTTGTGTAATTCGGAAACATATATCCAACCATTACACAAAAACAAAACAAACAAACAAACAAAAAAAAACCTCTCCTATTTCTACCTTATGGAACTTTTCCCATAAGTGCGGATTTGCGCAAGTTGGGTTTGTGTAACCTGGGGGGCGTCTGTATGTAATTAATCACACAAAGGCCCTGGTTCTGCAGAGTGCTCTGTTCAGGCACAGGAATACACCAGTGCAGAACTCAATGAAGAATCAAGGCCTAAAACTCATCTAAAATTTGGATGGGGAAAAAAAAAAGAAACAAATGTACCTATGTTGCTCTGTATACGTCTATACAGCAAGTGTGATTCCCAAAATCCCAATTCAGGTGGATGTACACACACTAGCTCTGCTTGAGCTAGTACCTAAAAATCATTGTGTAGTTGCAGAGAAGGGTGGCAGCTCAGGCTAGCTGCCCTGACTACATGCCCAGGAGTTGGGTGGGATTGCACTCAGGAGCTAGCACAAGCCACTGCACATGCTGCCATACTGCTTTTTTTCAGGCATGAGTGCATGTATGTTTACCCAGTTACACCTTCCAACTTCTGTATAGACCTACACTTTAGTGTACTCACATGATTATTGCTGGTAAAGGTTTCCTGTGGGCTCCTTCATGTAAAATAACATGGTGTGCTCAGAGGGAAGGAATAAAGCAACCTTACACATCCATGAATTGTGTTATAAACATATATTCCGCATAGTACGTGATGCTAAAGTGACATTAGATAACATTAGAGGAGAGAGAAAAATCATGTAATAGCAATGAGAAATGTTAATAGACCCAAACATTATAAGCACTATTAAAATCATTAACTGAATGAAAACGCAGTCGAGACTCAGTTGTGTCTAATGCTGAGAATCAGGTGGTGTTGGAGCAAAGTTCTCCTACGTTGTATTCTACAAGCTTTTTATGAGCTTCAAGTTAAGAAATGCTAAGGAATTCAATATTTAAATCATGTAAATACAAACTAATACCCAAAGTACAATAACTTAATGTGTAGGTATGATATTCTTCTCTAACTGACGTGTGTGACTCCTATTAATGTTATACACACACATTGTAGAGAAGACTGAACTCCTTTCAGATGGACTGATCTTATGTTTCTGACAATGCCTGCTTGTATCTTGGACAATAAAAATAAACACAAAGCTGTTGGCATGGTTTCTGCTTATAATGCCATTTGCATGTGATTTTCACCACCCCTTCAGATAATTGAATTTATTCAGGCAGTTTATTTTTAAAATGTGTAGTCTCCATGCATGGACCCATCTTAGATTTTAAAAAACTATAAAAAATAACCAAACTTTATCCACTTCTGTTCCATACATGTATGCATACATATACCATAAATGTATGCACACGTGTTAGAAGGATAGAAGGTGAACAACCGACGAACCAAAAAACTACAGTAAAAAAAATAATTAAAAAGATGAAGCATGACTCTTGTAACCAAATACTCTGTCTTTGTGTTCACCCCCTACCTGTGTTCAAGGTCTCTAAGTGCTCAATAGGAGCTTTTTAATTATTTTTCCCTGTTTGATGTTGCTACGTATAATGAATGGATTGCAGTGGATTTTTTTGTAGAAACCCCGTGTGTGTGTCAGCTCATTGCTAGTAGGCACCGTGATACCTGGCTGGATCATGTCCTGAGCCTCACTCTTGAGAAATTTAAGTTAAAAAAAGATTGTTTAAAACCAAGCTCTATTAGTCAAGTGATGCTTCCTCGTCACAGATTAGGCTAGCATTCTTTCCAGCCAAAGTGGAGAAAATGTCTGCCTTTGGGGTTGGGCAATTTTGTGGGGTTTTTTCAATATCAAGGCAGCATCACTCCGTGATGACTGAGAACTACAGGGAAAACTCAGAAACCAGTGATTCAAGGAGAAGCTTGGGGAAGGAGAGGCTAATTCCAGCAAAAGTTATTCGTCCCCTTCCTACGCTAGATAGCTTGGTATGATTTCAGTAAAATAACTGTTTGCTATAGCTTTTGTTACTTGCATGAAATACTAATTGGCAGCGAGTAGTTTGTAAGCAACATGTTTCATGACATAATCAGTTGCAATGACCTGAAAAGGCTTTTTATCTGCAAAAGTGAATTAGATTTGTCTGCCTCAAAACTAGCAAGAATAAGAAAGCATTTGCGGTACTCAGTGTGATTTTTTTGTAGGATGATTGGAGGAAGGGGTGTAGAATTATCATTCCCATACAGTTTTGGAACAATGAAATTCTTAATTAAGGATGCCAAAGTATGACTCTGTATAATCCTATCTCACTGCTCAGAGGTCCCTTGGTAGAAGACTACATATGCTATAGTATGTGACTTAAAGGTGTCGAGGAAGGATCAACTGTGAATGAAACCTGGTGAGGTGGGCTGAGTCAATTTTAAATCAGAATTGATTAGCCTTTATGACTTTGTATAACACAAGTTTATGCATGTAGGGTTAAACTAACTCCTGTGTGCAAGACCTTTGTACTTTTAAGTTCTTATACGCCTAGAGGAATGAACATGGGGTAAGTATTCAGGAACTCTAATGTTAAATCTACTCTGCAATTGACTTATTGAGTCGCTTGGGCAAGTCATTTCCTTTCCTTTCCTTTCCTTTCCTTTCCTTTCCTTTCCTTGTTTGTTCCATCTGTAGAATGTCATAGGATTAATTTGTGAGGATTAATTAGTGATTGGTGGTGCAGCACTTTGATGGTACATGCCACGCAAGTGCTAAATGTTTTTATTTAATTTCTTTTTGTGTTTTTTAACGTTTTATTTTTTGTTAAACATTCTGATAAAAGCATAACACCAAATACCATTAAATCCTATCATATATATATATATATTCTACCTTACTATCTATCTATGAATGTATACATTTATCCCATCTGCATTACTATAGTCTCTTAACATCTTATAACATTTCTCATGTGGTTTTATTGCTCCCAAATTGCCATCACTGAAGCTTTCACATACATCTTAAATTCTTCTTCCAAATTCAGTTTCTCTAGGACTGAGGAACAGTATTTGATAAAATGAGGGTCCATTTAGTCGAAAAAATATATCGGGAGTGAGGCGGGAGAAGGATGAAGAAGAAATCCCGGAGAGAAAATAGGTCTATTAATAAATGTGGGAAAGGATGAAAATGGATTCACTGAAAAAGGCTAAATTTTTGAATTGTCCTTATAATCATTCTTTTACCAGAAATATATGATAAATAAGTAATAGGCAATTAGAGAGTATTGGAGACCTTGATAAAAAGAAGCAGGTAAGAAAACACTTGGAAAACTTAGATACATTAAAATCCGTGAGTCCAGAGGCCTGTATGAGGTCATCTCAAGGGTTAAGTGAATGAGGTAACAAATTTCTGAACTACTGGAAATTTACTTTTGAAAAGTCATGGATTCTGATCTCTTTATTCACACTGGAGTCAGAGGGGTGTCTCGTGAAGTAAGGTGTGAATAAGGTAATCAGATTCTGATCCATATAGAACTTGGGAGCTTCCAGAAGATTGTTTCCAAAAAAAGGGATTCTAATATTCTAAACAAGGGGTAGGGAATGAAGAGTGGGGGAGTGATTCTGGCAATTGTCATCACGTAAATCTACCTGTAATTCTTAATAAAACGGTGGCACAAATATGTAAGCAAACACCTAGAGGATAATGGAACCATGAACAATATCCAACATGGCTGAAATTTTCAAACCACTGCAGGGGATTTAGCCACACGTCTTCCATTAATTTTACAAGCATAATGTTTAGCTTAATAGAAGATGCGTGGCTAAATCCTTGATATTATTTTGAAAATTCCAACCCATGAGTTTATAAAGAGCAAGTCATATGAGAACAACTTGTTTTTTTAATTAAGTAGGTGAAGGATATGCAGTAAATAAATACATCTGCATGTAAATGAAGTATTTAATAGACTGTTTCACAAACTTTCACTTGAACATTCTTATTGTCTTGGATATGTCACACTGGTTGAGAACAGGTGGAAGAACTGAAGGAAGGGTAGTGCTAATGCACTTGAGTTTTTGGGAGATGTGTATTGTGGTGATGTATGACCAGGTTTTATTTGACATCTTAAAGAGGTGGTGCTAACAGCATATTTATTAGAGAAAATGGATCTTTCCCTTTGATATACTGCTGCAGTTGAGATCAGCAGAGTGGTTCTTACAGGAGCTCCCTCAGTGTAAATGAGTGGGAGCTGCTGGCCAGGTGTTCCATGTGAGGAGTCCCCTATTTTGGAACCCTTTTCCTCCTCCTCTTGGTCTGCCAGGGGCCAGACTTGTTCATCTTTCAGGCATGCAGTAAAAGCCTATCATTTTTCTTTACCCTAAGGCAGTTGGGGAAAGATTGGGCTGAGGTGAATATATTTATGGGCACTCCTTCTTTACTTTTTCATTTTTAATTTATGGGATAGGCGCCCAGTACACTGGATGGGTGCCTATAGTTGCACTGTAGAAATTTGAAGAAACAGATTATTCTAGAAGTTTTAAGAAGGAAATTAATTAAATACATTAATTAAAAATTTCAACTGAACACCAGTGAGGAGAGACAGATAACATAAAGGGAGGTTAAAACACTGTGTATGTAGGAAATAATAAAATGTGTTTCATCCTATAAAATTACAAGCTAATACAGCGGGAGAAAAATAATCTGTAACACAGATAATCAATGGGAGGAAGGCACTTGGAAATGCTGAAAGAGATTTAGGTGTGATAGAGCAAACTAGATACGAGCTTGCAATGTGGCATGGCAGCAAAAAAGGAGGTAACAAGAAGGTAATTGTCCTTTTCTTCATAGCTCTGGTAAGATTACATCTAAAATATTGTGTTCAGTTCTGGGCAATTCAAAGATGTCAACAAATTGGAAGGATTTCAGATACAAGCAACAGAAATGATTAAAGGGCTGTAAGAGCTGATTTGTGAGGAAAGATTGAATGAGCTAAATATGTGCAGAAGAGCTAACTATGGCCCAGCAGTAACTGAAGGAGGCTGTGCTGTCTAAAAGGATGAGATGGGTACAAACGCCATGAAGGAAGAGGGATTGTCCAAGTGTGGTGAAAGGGGATCTAAGCGGAGTAATAAATTGAAATGAAGCAAAGAAAAGTTTAGGCTGAATATTAGGAAACATTTCCTAGCAGTGAGGTTGTTTGATCTGTGGAATATTCACAGGGGATCCATTGTTTGAGACATTTTAACTAGCCTGACCAAAACAATTGGGAACATACAGGTGGACTATGTTATGGCATTGAGGCACATCCCTGCATTCTGGGAGGGGCAGAACCACACTGCCTCAAGGAGGAGCATTGGAGGCATTTTATGTCTGCGGCCATGTCTTACACGATGAGCTAGGGGTATGATTCCCCTGCTCATGCATATGTACTCAGGCTAGCTGTCAGCAAGCTAGTGTGAGTAGCAGTAGCCACTGTAGCATAGGTAATGGCAGTGGAGGCATGGCTGAGCTGTACGGAGTATATACCCACTGATTTCAGGTGAGTCTGTACTCAGCACAGCTCAGCTATACCTCTGTTGCTGCTGCCATGGCTACACTGCTATTTGTAGTCATGCTAGCTCGATCAGAGCTAGCACAAGTACATGTACACGAGCTGTGGAATAATACCCCTATCTTGTAGAGTAAACATAGAGGGGCAGAGCCCCTGTAGGGTGGCACAAAGTACTACAGCCCTTTTAGGGTGCAGCATTCTCCCTGCCCCTTCATTCCCGCTTTCAAACACTGTGATCCTCCCCTTAAGGAGTATCTCGGTAGCAGCTCCGAAAATGGAGGCTGTCATTCTGGCCAGCCTGTGCGTGATATGGGCAAAGGAGCAGGGTTCTTTATTCCATTCCCCTCACCATACACTCACATAAAGGATTAGCTGGAATCTTGCCCTTAGGGAACAATCTTCCATTGGTCACTAAACAATGGACTAGGTGATCTCATAGCACCTTCCCATCTGTGAGTGTTATCAATTTATACTATGCTGAAAATATCAAAAGTAGAAAACCGGAGAACAGCCTGCCAGTCATTGAAAGTCTATGGCATCCCATAATGAGGTTGTGGTAATGTATTATAGTACATGATCAGTAAGTAATTTCATATTTTAAAACTATGGTCATTTTATACCAAGTTATTTTCAAACTAGCAGAAGGGTTTAATACAAATTAAAGACTAAACCAAGCAGTTTTGATAAGTAGTCTTGTTTTTGTTTAGCAAGGTCTTAAGGGTGATCTTTAATCCCTCAGGGAAGAGATCATAAATGTCTTAAAGTGCTTTTGCAGGGTTTTATTTATTGTTTTTAGCCGTACAGATCACTAGTAAGAAGATAACGAGGCTGTCATAGTACAAAATGTTCTTTGTTTTTACAGGTTGTGGTTAAGATATTAGCAATTCTCAAAATGCCATTCTTGCTTAATAAGTGTTTTTGAGAGCAAATGAAAACCTACATTTCATTCTTGAGATCAGTGCTTTTGAAGAAAAGGGGAGCATTTTAGGAAAATGGAGATATATGTCTAACTATGTGTGGCATCGCTACCTAAACAGGATCTGTGTCACTGCAAGTCCCTCACCAAATTTACACAACACAGTACTATCGGCATGATTATTTTTATTATCCCTCATGCAAAAGAAGGATTTGCAGTTTCTTTATACAGGAAACATTTTATGGTAGCCAATATGAAAAACTATGCAAACAGTTTTGCTAAAAACAAGATAAAATTTAAATGACCCAAAAAACGGGGGAAAAAAATCTGTCAAATTTTCAAAAGTGGCTCCAAAGTTTATCAACATTTGCTTTATGCACCCTTCACCACTGCAGATACATAGTCATACTCATAATTCTTTGATCTGCAGTGCACCCAAATACAGAAAGCTGGATAAGCCCAGGCCAATAAGAAATACTGAATGTGAAGTGTTTGTGTGGATAGTGGGAAGATCAGTGAGAGGACAAGAAAGGTTTGTATTAAGACAGTGGTTATCAAACTATAATCTGGAGATCACTGATGGTCTATGGAGAGCTGGCTCCTCCTACTTACTTTCAGCTGCCTCAGTTGGATCGTCAATAGAGAGAAGAGCTTGCATTATTGTAAATGTAGTTGGAAATAAGGGGGATGCAGTCTCCTATATGGGCCATTGCTATGGGGAATGGAGGGAAGATCAGAAAAGAAAGTTATCCTCACAGACTGCTGCCATGGAGAGGACTGGAGGAGACATCTCCCAATGTCTGGAAATGGCCAACCAGAAAGGACTGAAGAGCTACTGATGGAAAAGGAGTAGAGAAGAGAACTGGCAGCATATCCCGGGGAATTGAGAGAAAGGAAGATTAGGCAGCTTGGCAGCATTCCATGAAAGAACGGACTAAAACACCTGGTCAGCATGTGCAGTGATTGACTAATGATTGTGTGACATTGGTTAGAGCTGAGCATAATACAAGGAGTAGTTGCCATGCAGGTTACATACACACAGCTCAGGCTGTGCTGATACATCTCAATCTTTGTTTGCAATGCAGTCCTAGGGTGCTTCTGAGCATGGATTCTTCTAGTTGTGCAGCACTAAGGAAGCCAAATGTGAAAATGCTGATTTGCACATCTGAACACAACAGTGGATATGGCTCTGGACAGTTTCAACGGCATATCCGAACTTTCAGTGTGGGATTTTGAAAAGTGCTCAATATAGGCAGGGCTGGCTGCAGGCATCAGTGAAGGAAGCAGGTGTCTGGGGCAGCCAATAGAAAGGGGTGGCACTCCGTCCATTATTGGAGTGGTACATCTGGATCTGCGGCGGCAAGTCAGCAGCGAGTCCCTCAGTCCTTTGTTTCCTCTTTGGTGGCACTTCAGTGGAAACTCAATTGCTCTGCTTCAGTCTTCGGCAGCAGGTCCTTCACTTCCTCTTCAGCGGCACTTCAGCGGCAGCTCAATCGGGTTCTTCTTTTTTCTTTTTTTTTCACCACTTGGGTGGCTAAAAAGCTGGAGCCAGCCCTGAATATTGGTCTAACTCTGCTCTCCTTGAAGTCAAAGTTCAAGCGAAGACCAGTTGGGCACCTGTGATTGAGCACTTGTTAAAATCCTATCCCCAGTGCCTTACAAGAGCCATATTAATTGTGCTGAAAATTGTCAAAGTTTAAGTCTTTCACGGTCCTTTTCAACTAGAACAATCTTCCTAGCACAGGTTATCAGGCTCCTAACTTCTCCTAATTCACATCCTTCATCAAACTGCATTTCTTCAGCTAGACTTATTAGTGCTAAAGCCTATCTCAAGGTGCTGTGATTTGAATACTAATCTCACAACATGCTCTTCTCCCACTGCTTTGTCATTGTCTCTCTCTCTGTCATGTGGTTGGCAGCTTGCTTTTGTACTTAGTTTTGGCCTATGTAGATATTAAGGTTTATGGGCAAGGACTATGGGCCAGATTTTCAAAGGTACTTAGGTGCCTAACGATTCATATAGGTGCCAAGTGGGATTTTCCAAAGTGCCCAAGTATTTTAGGCACCTAACTCCCTTTTATTAATATAAATAACACTTTTCCAAAGCCTTTCATACAACAATCTTCAAGCTCTTTAGGAACAATAATGTAACATCTTCCAAAAAACCTTGAGTATTTATTAATTAGTATTTATTCTTATCACCACTTTTAATATGGGAAAACTAAAGCACAGGGAAGATAACTGGCATGCTGGATATCATTGACCAGATTCCTTGCTTCCCAATCCTGTGCTTTAATTATTGGACCATGTTCCTTGAGAATCATAGAAGTTACAGATGGAAAAGACCGGTTAGATCATCACACCCAACTCCTGCCAGCGTAGTTTCCAGTCTTGTAGTAGAAGTCATTAAATAGATACTACAATGCTGGATTTCAGCCCAAACGACAGGAAGCAGCAATGATTGCCGAAAAAGGAATCCAATACCAAGTAGTATATCAATGTTTTAGATAAGAAACTGACAGTTCCAGAAGATGTGTTCGTACAATCCTAAATGTATTATCCATTTCACAGAGTCAAAAGATTTTTTTTTTCTTAACTCAGTTTAATTTCAGTTGAGTATGGTATGGTTTATATAACACTGGTCTACAATTTTTGAGAAGTCATTTGCTTCAGAGATAAAATGTGGTATTTATGAAGGATTTTGATGTGCTGAATTCAAATATGACAATTAAAACAACTGATTGGCTACTGTTTCTAAGATATTTAAGTTTTTACATTTTATGTCTATGTATATTGTGTAGATAGTAGAGTTTTAATCATAAATTGTAAACCTAGGTCTTTTCATGTGTTTATGGGCTTTACAGATAATATTCTCACCTTCTGTTATTTAACACTTAAAAATTCCGCCAAAAGGGGTATATAAATTAAAATTTATTATGAAAGAGCAAAAAAACTAGTATGTACATAGTTTAGTCCCTATTCAGTGTCTACTCGTGCTTCTTGGCTTGTCTCTTGTATTCATTAAATGGTAGGCAATCTCTTATCCTGCCAGCCAATGTCTGCAGAGCATTGATGGCCTTGCCTGATAGCGTTTCCATGTTGCAATGTCCTGGTGATCGCTCGCACGTGCTCGGCGCTCACTGCTCCGCAGTTCGGTGAAAAAATCTAGATGAGAGTGCAAAAAATGTATTTTATGACACATGTTGAACCAAGGCTTTTGTATGCCTTGGAGGTTTTCCAAACAACTGTAGTTGTCTGCTATGTGTTTCCAAGAAAATTTATTGCCACAACTGAAAGGCTTCTCAGTGCTGTTCTTTTTCATTGGCCAACTCAGTGCCATGTCAAAGTATCATCTCGAGAAGTTCATGAATCTGAGGAACAACAAACACCTTCCTTTACTCTAGCTTCACTTAACCTTGGAAATTTTCCACGGAGGTATTGAAGCGCTTTGTGTTTTGTCAATGGCCTTGACAAGTTCTTCATCAGACCCAGCTTGATGTGTAAGGTGGGTAACAAAATCTCCTTGATTCAACAAGTGTGGATGCGAACACTTTTCCTCCCGGCTCCAATGACTGTCGGAGTGGCAATCTCTTGATGTGTGGGAATCTCTTTGCACGCTATCCATTCGCAGAGAACAGCCCGTACTTTGTATACCAGTTGCAGACCAAGCAATAGAGCAACCAACCTTCCATTCCCCACAAGCTGCCACTGATGTTGGTCAGTAGTTTATTGCACCTCAAAAGTTGTTTCATGTGTCATAGGTTTCCTTCATCTGGACTGGCATGACCAACTGAATTTGACGGCAAAACATTGCCATTTCTGCAAGCAAACAGCTTTTAAGACTCGTCTTCGATGATCAATGAACCAGTCTCCAACTTCTGGATCCGCTGAACGATGTTGAGGGCTGCCATCGCACCATCGATGTTTGGTTGCAGCTACAAAGATCACCTTCCTAAGAAGAATGGGACGGAATCCTTGTGATGTGCATTGGAACATGAAAATCTTAACATCACCGCCAGAGATTCCACTGCTTAGTCTGGGCCCAATCACTAGGTCTAGAGCCAATCAACAATTTTAAGCATCATTTTCATTCTCAGTGACCCAGAATTAGTAAAGTTTGACTATATTTATTTCAGAAGCATTTTGGCTGTAGAGCAGTGTAATCAGTGAAAATGTGAAACTCTGCATTTAGAAACATCTCTAACTAAAGAGAGTCTCTCTCCAAAATAATGCAGTTAAAAGTTGTTTTCTTCTACCACCATGACCTCATCACTCAACTCCACAGATCCATTTACCGACTACTACTCCATTTCTATATTGCATTTCAGCTCCTCCCCCTCAGCTTTAGGCCCCCTGATGCTGCAGTGAAGCTCTGTGTGGGTGGAGTAGGGTGACCAGACGTCCTGATAAAATTGGGACTGTCCCGATTTTGAGGAGTTTGTCCCGTATCCCGACCAGAGTATGGTCGGGATGCCATTTGTCCCAATATTTTGTTTTCTGGTCTTTGGCAGCAGTTCGGCGGAGAGTCCTTCAGTCGTGGACGGTCTTCAGCAGTATTTCAGCAACGGGTGCTTCTGTCTTTGGTGGCAAGGTTTATTACCTGCCACTGAAATACCACCGAAGACCATCCACGACTGAAGGGCTCTCTGCCGAACTCCTGGATAGGTGAATGTGTTAACAAACAAACAAACAAAAAAAAAACACAAAAACTTGTGTCGGTCCCGATATTTTCCCCTTAACATCTGGTCACCCTAGAGTGGACAAATCTGCTTTCATGTGGTTACAGGACCAGAATCTGAGGCTCGACTCAGTGCTACCCCTTTCAATATCTTAGCTCTTATTTCCTCCTACACTCCTACCTGGACCCTATGTTCTGCCCAATCCTTACTTCATAATGGTATTTCCCGTTTCACCCTTCCCCTTTTTTCCCATACTCTCTTGTGCTCCAAGTATCCTCCATCGCTTTTTTCAGATCTCTTTAGAGACCACTTCTCCCCAATCATTGACTGACAATTCTGCTGCGACAGAATTCGTAGACAGAAGACCTATTTAAATATAAGATAGAAGCTAGTTAATTCTACGTTTTAAGTTGTTCACTAGGCTAGTAGCTTCATCTTCTTGAAGGTGCCATGAGTACAGCCACCACCATGCAGTTTTCAAACAACATCCTCAGTACAACACAAGCAACATAACACAGGATTCCAGGGGTGGGGGGTGAGGGGGCGTGTCAAAAATTCCCTACTGATTAAGTAGCACATTTCTTACTGAAAATCAATGGGACTTCTGCTTGGGTCAGTTAGGATCCTTTGAATATCCCACTCATAATCCTGTGAAATAGCAGGCAGTACTGAACTGTCTGAATTTTAAGTTTCTCTACAGTAACAAAGCTGAAAGATGTTTTGCATTTTTAAAAAATAAAGTTTA
The DNA here is from genome assembly GCF_003597395.2 of Chelonoidis abingdonii. Taxonomy (NCBI): domain Eukaryota; kingdom Metazoa; phylum Chordata; order Testudines; family Testudinidae; genus Chelonoidis; species Chelonoidis abingdonii. The sequence continues at coordinate 126,228,756 of NC_133769.1, forward strand.
TATATATATTTTTTTTACTACTTTATAATGCACAAAATAGGCCAGAAAGGTTTTTATCCGGGGAAAAGAATTTCTGGCTTTGTATTTTTTGTGGGTTGGTTGGTTTTCAATATAAGAAATATCACAAATGTCAAGTTTGGTATTTCTTGGTACTGTGAGTTCTCATGCTTTAGTTGAAGAAGTAGGAAGGTAACAAAGGGATTTACCAAAGATGTCCTTTCTCCAAAATATATATTAGGCATTGAAATTAAATAGCTGTTAACAAAATGCAAACACTTCTAAGCAGTCAGACTAAAAATCCCTTGTCTTCACAATTGCTCTGTTTTCAGTCTCTTTCCCTTGTTGAAACTTCACTAGTTTTCCAGCCGCTGTAGGGTATTCCAGAGTAGACAGGGCCTAAATATTTAATTTAAAAGACAGGAAAAAAACCTTTTTTTTTCTTGTCTTCTTCACACATTATAAAGAGCAAAAAATGGGCAGAAGTCCAGCTTTAAGAAACTCTGTTAGGTTATTCTTAACATAAGGGATCTTTTTTTTTAAACCAGACAACATTAGTGCTTGTTTTAAAGACAGGAATTTTATTCCAGGTATTTTTGGCAGAAGCCCCAAAAGTCAGCTTATCTTTATCATTTTAATACTTCATATAGAGCATCCCAGAACCAGAGGTAGTGGTAATTAACAGTTTCAGCTTAGCTCTGAATTTCCATTTGGTTACTGGTCAGCTTAGGTAACAAATTTAACTTTAATGTTACAGAAGAACACTTTTCTATCTGTAGAATTTTAATTTTGGATTAGGAGCTGAGAAATCATATCTGATAATGTGCATCCAAAGACTAAGAAGCAGAGGCTGAAATGTACTTAAAACGCTAAAAGATACTACAGAAATCTGCGTAATATACAACTTGTTCCTTTTGAATAAATATTTTATATCACTTTAAAATTGGAAGAGAGTTTTACTCAGACTATGGAAATGGAAACAGTCCATTTTAAAGATAAAAATAAAGTTATTTTAACAGCAAAACATTTGTACTTTTTATGAGAGCAAGGGTAACATTGAGTAATCTTTAAAAATCTATGGCTGTGTGAGGATAAGTCCATTGTCCAGTGACATGACTTTTCTTGTCAATCACAGAGGTGACAAGGGGGCTAGATTAAGTAAAGCTTGCACAAGATTAACAAAGGAAGATTATTGACCTCATCCTGAAAGGGCAGAAACCTGTTTTATCATTAAACCTTGGAAGAGAGATTCGTCCATAGGTGGCAACTTTCATATAAATGAACAAGTGTTTCTGAGGGACTCTAGCTCTGAATAGAACCAGAAGGCTTGAATCTTGGGTCAATCTATTTTTCATTGTTGGTGGGGGTGAGGGGAGAAAAGTGGCCAGCCCGAATGACCTTGTCAGCAGGATCTTTGTAGGTTCCTGACTGCCATCTAAAGTGGAGAAAGCAAGGAACGACTGCATCAGGTGTTGGTGAGTACAGTCCCAGTTCGGTGTTTGATTGAGTGTTGTGTCAGCACACATTAACAAGCAATTCACAATGTAAATGAACAATGGACCCCCATACACAAAACAGCTGCTAACTGCATAAAACTGTTACAGGGATTAGCAGAGCCACAGGCTGAAATGTAATCAAATTTGAACAGGTGAAATGGTTACATAGCAGACAGAGAATATTCCTGGGTGAATTAGCAACAGCATCTAGTTTTCCGCTATTGTGGTGATAGGGGTTTGTAACGCTTGTGAGGTCTGCTGAATTTCCATAAACTTCCCTACCTTAACAAGTATTTAGAGAAGCTGGTGCATGCTGCTGCCTTTTTTTTTTTTTTTTTAATGACACTTGCTAGAAAACTGTAATGTGCTTTTCTTTCAGTAAACTGAATAAAATTTTGTGTTTTTTGTCTTTTCTAAAGATTGACCTGCTAAGTCTCACTTAGTTGAAGGGAGACTTTCCTAAATTGGAATTAATTTTAGGCAGTTTCTGAAGTGTTGTCCTCTGCCATTAAGGATTCTTCAAGGTGTTGGCAGTGGGATGTTTAAAGTCTCATGCATAATTTCTCAAGAATTCCATCTCTGAAAGTTCCTTAGCTTTGTACAGCACTTAACATATGTTCATAAACATGAGTTAGTTGTTTATGGAAGTTTTTCTTTCTTTTTTTTTTTCAGACAATGAAATGCTTAATAGGTCTGAAAGGCTTTTTCTTTTCTTTTGTTTTTTTCTCCTAATAAAGATGTGAAATTAAATAGAAATGAGTAAGGTAAACCAAAGACAACAGTTAAGCATTTCAGGCTGTTGTGCAGAATGATCGTAGGATACAGTCATGGCCAGTCTGGTGGAGGGTATAGGCTCACCTCAATATGCTGAGGTTTACACGTGAAACTGTCATTAACACTAATGGATGCAGTGTGCACCCATTCCTGTGCACTGGGAGGAGAATATTCTTTTTAGATTGTAAATCACACAATGAATGTATGATTGCTGCAGATCTTTTTGGAAGAATAGTTCACTGTACCTTAACTTAGCTCACAAAAATTTGAATGCAGCTGTGGTGCTACTGTATGTGTGTTTTTATTAAGTGTAGTGTACATTAAGAACCACCTGGGCATGAATAACCCATATATGTGATATTCAGACACTATGTATGCACACACATAGATGGAGTGGTTTCAACAAAGAGTGAAAACAATTTACTCTTGGAGCAGGAATTTTAAAATATAATTTAATGCACAGATATGTTCTTTTGAAATCTGTACAGGGCTTAGGTCTGACTTTTATTTTTTTTCCAACTCTGTACTGTATTGGTATTTATGTGGCCCTCCCACATCAGAGCACTTCACAATCATTAATCGGTATATCCTTATTATACCCTAGCAAAGAAAGGAAGTATTACTGTCCATCCCTGTTTTAGCAATGGGAAACTGAGACCCAGAGAAACTTGCCCAAGGTCACACAGGAGGTATGGAAGAACCAGGAATTGAACACAGATCACCTGAGCCTTAGTCCAGTGCATTAATCACAACACCATTCTTCTATCTTGATGCAATTTCCCCCTTCAGAACAAATAGGCCATATAACTTTTAGTAATGGAAAGTATTCTGGGATACAGTTTGCATGCCAATAGTTTGTAAAATAAGTTTTTTAAAAGTTGCCTTGCATTTCATTGTATCTTCCTTCAATTGCTGTAGTCCTGAATATACAACCTAAAGCTATCATTAAGCCCCACACACACCCACACCCACATGAAAACAGAAACAAGATAATTTTTGTTTTCAGTTAGTCATCTGTGAAAAATTATCAACATTATTGAAACTTCATGAAATATTCCACTATATATTTTAATAAAATTGTTTACCAAAAGGGTTATAGAAATTTTTTGGTGACATAAAACCACATTTTCTTGCTTAAACTTTGGTTGTCAATAAATTAAGACTACCAAAAACTATTTGGAATTTTTTATTTTTTTTTTGGTGAAAACCAGTTTAACAAAAAATGGAAAATGGATCCATTTTCAAACCCTGCAAAATGAAAACAGTTTTAAAAAGTGTAATGATTTTTTTCAACCAGCTTTATAACTGAGATGAGAATCTGGTTCACTGACTTATTAGTAATGGAAATAATTATCCAACATTTTATACAAACACATAAGGAAATATTCTGTTGCGTTATTATGAGCTAAAGAATAAGAGAAGAATCTGAACAGAAGGAAATGTTTAAAACAGATAATAGAAATATATAATTTTGCAATATTATATAATATAGATATAATATGTAACAAATTAAGGACCTGAATGAAAACATTAAAATCAAAGGAACTAATCAGGTACATAGTTAACTTTAAGCACACAGTGTTTGCAGGATTGGTTTCTAAAGTAATAGCAGAGGAAGAAAGGATTTAAAAGGCATATGCAAGAGTGACAAAAAAGATTTAAAAAGAGACAGGAGAGTCACTGAGTCAGAAAATAATGCTTCATATGCCAGGAGCTGCAGAGAATTAGGCTCTCACATTAATGGAGGCAAGTTTATACAGATAGGACCTAGATCTGTCATCTGTTAAAGTCAATGAGATTGCTTCTGTTGACTTTAATGCAAGGAAGATTATGCCTGTATTTTAGGAAATTGTGCAGTTGTATCACTGTGCCACCTGTGAGTGTCATGAGGACGACCCTTGTGAAAAATATTATCTTTAAAAGAAAAGAGGGTATGAGATGGAGGAGGAGAAAAGAAAATGAATTAGAAGCAGTAAAATGATTGCTTCTTTCCTTAGAGATGGGAGAGCTACTTGAACTGTGAGTTGAAAAAAAAATCATATAGTGCACGGATTTAATAGCTGATTATTATTTCATTTCCAACAGCAACTAGCCATCATGGCATTAAGTGCTTTAAAAAGGCAGGAAATTAATTATCTTAGGGGAAAAAATCTGAAGATTGCACATAGAAAGCTGTAAAAGAGCAAACAATTAAAGGTAATCAATACCATTGTTATTAGAAAACCTATGAGTGCAACACTTCTCCTCAATTAGAGAAAAACTGTATTTTATGTTTCTCTCCTGCAAGCTGATTTTTGCTCACTTCATCCTGTAATCTTAGTTTATCCTTTATCGAGAAGCTTTGTTCTGGATATTTTTGAAGCATTGCATTTCTTTTTAAAGGTTTCACCAGAAGAACGAACAGCAATGAACTCAAAGAACAAAGGGTTGTTATTTCTTTTGCTCTTTTCTTCTTTTTCAAGTTTCATCTCATGTCTCTCCTCTTTCAGGAAGTTGATGGCAATAAAGTGATGTCTTCATTTGCCCCGCACAACTCATCTACCTCACCATTGAAGGCAGAAGAAGGTGGGCGTCAGAGTGGAGAGTCATTGTCCAGTACAGCCCTGGGAACCCCTGAAAGACGTAAAGGCAGCTTAGCAGATGTTGTAGATACCTTAAAGCAGAGAAAAATGGAAGAGCTCATCAAAAATGAGCCAGAAGGTAAGGCCTGGGAAATGGGCCAAAATTTTGTTTTCTTTTCTCCAGGTTCTGTCAACTTTGGATATCCATCCATCCATCTCCTGCTCTTGTTGCTGGCAAAATGGAAATGTGTGTTCTGTCTACACTAGGGATAATTTTCACAAGTGTTCCACCATTTCACCAGCACTGTTTAAACTTTTTCCCCAGCTTTGCTCTACTCTGCTTTATATGGGCTAGCTGCTGCCAGCACTGTAAGCACAATGTCTTCTAACTTGGCTCAGAATCAGGTCTAATTGACATGCTGGTTGCTACTGTAGTGAAAAGCTACTGACATTGCTAACACCAGTGAGCTGAAAACAGTGTTATCAACGATTGCAAACTTTTGAAAAAAATCAACTTGTATAGACAGGGCCAATATTTGAAGGACAGAAGGTGGAATTTGGTAATCATGAAAGGTCCTGGATTGTGTGCCCTAAAATATAATCCTTTTATTTATCTATGGAACAGATACTGTGCAAACAGATGTAATATAAGTTTATCCTGTGCTGCTCTGGAAATTTCTCACCCTTAACATTCAGGGACCACCTCTAGGAGGTGGCAGTAGAGTCTCTGTGCCCTTTCTGCCCTTGACTTCACTGCCAGAGATATGAGCCATCTGTCCATGGGCAGTGGCTATCAAAGGCTGGGGGAGGCTGTGCCTCCCCAAACAGCCCTGTGTGGTCCTGCCCCTGCTCCACCCCTGCCCATACTCCACCCCCACTCCATCTCCATCTCCACTTCCCGCATGGCCCCAGGCCGGACTCTGGGTGGCTGGAGTTATGTTTGCACAGCCTGGTGTTCAGGGCCGGGGCTGGGGCAGGGGAGGGCGCCCATCCTCACTGCAGTCCAGAGTTTGGGGGGGGCTGTGCTGCCCGCCTGGCACTCTGGGGTGGGCGCCGTGCGCCCATCTGCCTGGCGCTCCAGGACTTTAGTGGGGGAGCTGCACTGCCCACCCAGTGCTCCAGGACAGGAGTGCTAAGGCAGCCTGGGAGGCAGGGGAAACTGGTGGCCACAGTCAGGGGGGCGGCCCTCTGTGCTCTGGCAGGGGAAGGCAGTGGGGTCTCAGGCAGAAGAGGCAGGGCCTCAGGCAGAAGGGGTTGGCTGGGTGGGGAGTAGCCTCCCACAGTTCATCCTCCACCCATGCACCTGTCCTCTAGGAACTGACCCTAGCACACCAACTCATTTCATAGAGGCCACTGAACAGCTGTTATATGGGAAATATTTTCAATCACTATCAATCTGGGCTGGATTTAAACCAGTGATCTAAAGATGAAAGTCTCCATGTTCCATTATATTCCTCTGAGTCATCCAGAAAATATTATTGAACTGTTTTGGTAGACTTTGTGGATTTCCATGGCTCCAGGGGTTTGGTGCTCTTATATTAACCCACTGCTACTGATTCCCTAGTTCCCTTGGAGTATTACTCACCATCTGACTTTGTGTCTGCCTATCCCTTTTCAATTGTTTTTAAAAGTGGAAAAAACCCAACCTCAGAGCTCCCCAAAAGCTATACTGTTCTTGGGTGTGCATTGATAGTGCCTGTGTTAAATTTTTAGGACTACTTCTACATTTGAAGAAAACTAACTGAAAAAAAGCAAAGAGAAATATAGTCACTCTTGCACACGTGTACACATGACATGACTGTAAATTAGTCTTCTCTTTAGAGGGGCCCCTGGTAAGAGTCTGCTGGGAAACAAATTCTTTTTTTCATAACCATTTTATAAAAAGGGTATTAAAGATATTGAACCATTCTGGTTTGTTTTTACCGCTGACATTATGGCCAATGTCATGACTTTCCTTGTGCCTTGGAGTGGGCAAGACTTCTACATCATGGCTATGTGTGAGGCAGTGAGGAAAAGAAGAGGCAGAGTTATTTAGGAGATGGGGAAGAGGAGGGATTTCTCAGCAACATGTAAATAAAGTGTTGAGTAGAAAGTTGTGCATGCTCCAGAGACTCCATTAAGGAAAGGCCACAGTTAGAGATGAGAATGGTTACAGCGCCTATGCATTTCCTCATGTCCACTAAAATGAAAATATACAGTACAAACAAAAGGTCTACAGCTTTGTAAAAAGATTGGGAGAGTGGAGGGAGGGGTAGCAACTGAATGTTGGGCTTTACAAACGTATGCAACAGAAAATCTTTTCTTCCCTCTAGCCATTGTTCTATTGTCTTTCAAAAGCCATTAAAATGAACAGCAGGTTGTGATGAAAATTTCATTAAGCCCTAGTTAAATCATTATGAGGGTGCCATATTCATGTCTATTTCCTCCCCATCCAGATATAAAAAAGGAAAAGAGGGTTGTTGTTTTGTTTTGTTCTACTCCTCTTTTCCCTAAAAGCAAACTAACAAATTTGAGAAGTTAGAAGAGAATGGGAAATAGGGCATCAAACAAAAGGAGGCCACTGAGGTGAACTGGCTAGGAAAAAAAATTAGACTTGCATAAGAGCATTAAAAGGTGGTGAGGAGGGAATATGTCATCTCAGCAAGCCCTCCCCCGACCCCCTTTGCTCTAGTCAGCATGAATTTTTTTAAGTGGCTAATTAAATTTTTATCTTTGTGGGGTGTGGAAGGCAAAACCACTCTCAGTTGTTTTTAAAAAACTCTCCACAAAACAATGTTGTCTTTCTTAAAAATTAGCTTCCCACTGCAACCACTGCCTCTTTGTGTGTTAACCCTTTCAGAAAGTCTTTTTGTTACTGTTATGTTTTATTGATATATGCAGTGTTGTTGTAGCTGTTTTGGTCCCAGGATATTAGAGACACAAGATGATGAGATAATATCTTTCATTGGACCAACTTCTGTTGATGATAGAGATGAGCCCTTGACTGAAGAAGAGCTCCATGTAGCTGAAAAGTTTCTCTCTCTCTCCACCAGAAGTTGGTTCAATAAAATATATTACCTCAGTTATCCTGTGTCTCTAATATTTTACTGACACCAGGGCCAGCTCCAGGGTTTTTGCCACCCCAAGCAGCAGAGGGGGGAAAAAAAAAGCTGTGATCGGCGCCTGCTCCACCGTGCCACTTTCTTCTTTGGCGGCAGATCCTTCCCTCCGACAGGGAACAAGGGACCCGCCGCCAAATTGCTGCTGAAGAGCCCGACATGCCGCCCCTTCTCCTTGGCTGTCCCAAGCACCTGCTTACTCAGCTGGTGCCTGGAGCCGGCCCTGATTGACTCAGTCCAAGTGTGGCAATCTCAGCTACTGCTTGTTGCTAGTCAAGTAATTAAAAATTCATGTTTTCTCTCTGGATAAGATGTGCTACAATTGGCAATCTCTAATAATACATGCAGGTAATAACTCAATAACAGGTGATGCTTTATGTCTCAGTACAAAATTTTAGTCTTGAAAGTACAGGACCTTGCACAGTGATGCTGCAATTTTAGCTGGGGACAGTTGTAATATAAATAATAATAATACCTAGTTTCTTTCTCTGAGAAGAGAAACAATTGCACTAGTGATAGTTTAAATCAAAGAGTTTCCTTTAATCTTCTTGAGCTCAGACATGAGCTGAATTTCTATTTCTTTATATATCCATTCTATCATTTGAAAATGTATTTTGAAACTAAAGAAAAAGTACACTTGAAACATTCAAAGCACAATGTCTGAGCAGACTCAGCTTAGCTCACTTATACCAGGGTAACTGAAATCTCCAAAAGAATTCTGATGAAGACTTTTGGCCATGTGTTTGTATCTGGCGATTAGCATAGAAATGATACTTTATGGTGCATAACTCTGGAGTTTGAGATAGGGTTTCCACCTTAAATTGTTTCCCGCAAATCTGCAGGTCACGTCTTTGTAACATTTACAATGGCACATCACAAAGCCATGTCATGATGTCCTGAAATTAACATTGCAATGTTGGGACATAAAGGTATATGATACTTAGGGCCCTACCAAATTCACAGTCCATTTTGGTCAATTTCACGGTCATAGGATTTTAAAAATCATAAATTTCATGATTACAGATATTTAAATCTGAAATTTCACAGTGTTGTAATTATAGGGGTCCTGATGCAAAAAGGAGTTTTTGGGGGAGGGGGTTGCAAAGTTATTGTAGGGGGATGGGGTTGCGGCACTGCTACCCGTACTTTTTCACTGCTGCTGGGGGCCTTCAGAACTGGGCAGCTGGGGAGCAGTGGCTGCTGGCCGGGAGCCCACCTCTGAAGGCAGAGACACCACCAGCAGCAGTAAGGATAGCATGGTATGGTATTGCTGCCCTTACTTCTGCGCTTCTGCCTGCAGAGCTGGGCCCTTAGCAGCTCCCACTCTTCAGCTACCCAGCTCTGAAGGCAGCAGCACAGAAGTAAGGTTGGCGCGGTATGGTATTGCCACCCTAAATTCTGTGCTGCTCCTGGCGGGGCTCTGTCTTCCGAGCTGGGCACCTGGCCAACAACTGCCATTCTCCAGCCACTCAGCTCTGAAGGCAGCGCAGATGTAAGGATGGCAATACCACAACCCCCCTAAAATAACTTTGTGACACCCCCCCATTTGAGAAATGCTGGTCTCCACCATGAAATTGGTATAGTATAGGGTAAAAGCACACAAAAGACCAGATTTCATGGTCCGTGACACATTTTGCAGGGCTTTGGTAGGGCCCTAGTGATACTGTATTCATTGTGACAGTATGATATGATGTGATGCAACATCATTGCATTGTGCAAGCCCCAAAATATCTGTTGAGTTCCTGGAAGATCTAGCATGTTAGGGTTACAGGATGTGGATTGCTCCTTCAAAACTGGGACAATATACAAATATTGGATGGGTGGGAACTTTAGGGCCTGATCCAAAACTCATTTAAGACATAGAAAAGAAAAGTATTTGCTGCTAGAAGTGCTGATCACCCTCAAAATTATATGGATTTTAATGATTTTACCAAACATATTACAGTGTGTGTGTTGTGGTTAGGAGCAGGTAGCATCATTCCTTTTAAGAAAGTGTTTTGTGGCTACAGATCAATGTGTATATTTTAGGGTGCAGTATTGCTTTGTTGTATATTTGCACCTGTAAAAGCCCCACTGAGGGAAGCCAGTCTATCTACGGTTTCCTTGGATGCTTGGCTTGCTTTTTCTTTCTTCCACAGGTATAGAGATTGCTTTTTTGTGATTTCTTCTTAGTCCTAAACCTCACGCCCCTTATTTCTAATCTTCTGGACCTGCCATTTTGCTCTTGACTTTTGCAAGTATCCAATGGAGAATGAGGCATTTTGGCATATAGGCATGGAACGTTTTAGCAAATATAAAATCAGTGGAATTCTACTCATCATTGATGCATTGTGCACTTTTTCCCTTCTCAAATTCTGTTGAAAATCCTCATACACTGTTTTAGCATTCAGGTCCCCAAAGGCATAAACCTATTACCAAAGTCACACAATATTATTTTACATGAACCATTCCATCCTTTTCTAACTTAGACTTCAGAAGAGGAGTCAGTCCCTTTTTATTTCTGGTGTACAATAATGAAGATAATGGAGTGGGTTTGGAGAAGCCTTATATGCTGTGACAGACCTCAAGCCCTCGCCCTGAGGGTCATCTATCGACCATGGGATTCCTTTTGCAGCTAAAATCATTAGGGGAATGAGATATAGGCATGTTTTTTTTTTTCTATTTTCTTAAGGCATCAGAGGATGGCAGAGACTCTCTGTCTGTCTGTTCTCTTCAGTCGTAGAAATGAAATAGAAATCTCTTTGAAGTCACTGAGCTTGACACAAGTTCATGAAAAGCAAAGACCAAAGCAGCCACTTAGGTTTTTCTTGCACTATTAATGGGATTGGATTGCAGTATTTTAATTTATGGCCCTGCATTTGTGGAAAATTAAATGCTTTAAATCTGTAGTACCCTTTTCTCTAAATTCATGGTTGGGCTTTTGCAAAAAAACAAAACAAAAAAACACAGCACCAAAGACATTTTTAGCAATAGGCTAAAACTCTTTCTTGATGTTTACAGCTCAGAAACTTTTAAGAATTCTTCTTCTCTTTGAGTTAATCAGTTTTGTTTTGTGGCAGTTTCTGCATTTACCTCTCTGAGGACTGCCCCTGAGCTACGTGTAAAATGGTATATCCATTACTGTAGTGTTCCAATAAAGTACCACGGGGCCATCTAAGCGATCAGATAGTGTGTGTTTGTGCGTGCGCACTCACTCATCTGCATGGTCCCTGCTCTGTCCACACTGAGGTCCCTCTTATTCTGCTGTGCTGCTTAATGTGAATTGGGTTGATTACCTGTTGTTGTTCTCCTTAGCTCCTTATGTCCGTCTACCTGTCTGTTGATCCATAGCTCCTCAGAGAAGAGATCATTCTTTGGAGTGTTTAGAAAATATCTAGCATGTTGTGGATGCTATTGTAAATAAATAATCTATAGAAATAAATATATAGCCTGTATATGATTAAAGGTTACTAGGACACGTTTTTGTAGTGCATTAATGGGCATTGTGAACATAACAGTCTCATCTATTAATGTGTGTGTTACAATACTATGTGTAATTTTTTTTTGTGGGAAAGAAAGGGACAAAAAGGGCCCCTTGGGCATAATTTTTGTTTTCTGAACATCCCCTAAAGGCTATTTGTGTTTGATGTTTATTTATATTATAAATCACAACACCTGTTCTTGTCATAATTGAAATAACTGTTGTTTAAGGAGCTCTGTCGTGTGTAAAAGTGAACCATATTGGATTCAGGCCCTCTAGCTGAAATATGAACTCGGAATATCTCTAATAATATCAAACTTTTAATCACCATCTCTTGTAAAGAGATCAAGAGGTTTCCCTCTTCTTAAGCCATAAATTCCAAAGCAGGCCAGTAATGGGCACAAGAAGGGAGGCCTTTGAAATGCAGACTCCTGTTTTTAAATCACATCTGATGAAGTGGGGAAAAAAATAAAGTAAATAGATCCTGGGGAAGAGCCTAAGGATACTCTAATTGGCTGAGGTTTGAGTCTCTATTGTTTGGTTCCTCACTGTCCTTCTGACAAAGTACATGTTGAAGAGGCTTTGTAATGCTGTTCTACTGAAGGACAAACAAGGATACCTTTCAACTCAGCACTTTTAAGTTTTGTTCCTCACACTCCTGCTGCTATAGAAGGATGCTCCAAGTGCACTGTGGTTTACATGTTCATCTATGCAGTCTGTCACCAGAAAAAGTGTCTCTTCTTGTAGAGCAAGCCAGAATCTAACCTCCATTTACCTCTTTCAAACACACTACCATATGGAAATATGCACTCACATAACTGATGAGGGGGGAAAAGTTTGTGAAACAAACCTGTGTGAAAAGAAGCCCTTAAATGCTGTGGTGTCTGAAATCTTCATTAAAAAGTGCTTTAACTTTAGAACACAGGTAGCCTAGTTTGAAGCCCTGCCAACTCCCTTCACTCAAAGTGAAGTTTGTTCATTTGTCATCTTTTAGGTTTTTAAGTGTATTCCTTCCTAATAGTGTAGCTCAATAGTTATGGTTGGTTTCAATGGGTGTTTTCAGAATTTGCTTAATTTCTCTTCCAAGTCTTTCTTGCTTAGATCCTCAAAGGTTCATAGCTTTTGGATCTCTTTTTTCTGACTTGATAAAGGCATCTGAGATGCTGATGTAGCATCTTAAATGTACAAGAAACCACTATGGTTGAGTAAGATTCTAGTTTGTCTTGAAACTTGTGCTTTTGTAGGGAGGAGATAGGAAAGGGGAGGGGGAGAGGGACTATTTTAGGATGAAAGTCTACTCTTATCGGTCACATAATTAAGATTCCTTTCCAAAACATACTCATTCCGCAAAACGGAACAAGCAGCAGCAACAGAGCCCTTCGTTTATCTGTTCCCATCTTGAACAATGTAGCATAACCAAGTTTAACCAAAACGAAGTTAATGGTTCTGTCTCCTAGTTCCAGCAGCTCACTGCATTATCCACCCCCTCTCCATTTTTTTCATAGATTCCAAGGCCAGAAGGGACCATTGTGATCATCTAATCTGACTTCCTGTATAACACAGGCCATAGAACTTCCCCCAAATAATTCCCAGAGCACATCTTTTAGAAAAACATCGTCTCAATTTAAAAATTGTCAGTGATGAAGACTCCATCGTGACCCTTGGTAAATAGTTCCAATGGTTAATTACTCTCACCATTAAAAATTTACACCCTATTTCCAATCTGAATTTGTCTAGCATCAACTTCCAGCCACTGGATTGTATTATACCTTTCTCTGCTAAATTGAAGAGCCCACTATTAAATATTTATTTGAATGCCTCTGATGCCCCAAAATGTTTCAGCTAAATGGATTGCAGTCTGTTTTCCTTGTATATTTTTGGCAAAGCCATCAGCTTCCTGAGCTTCAATTTCAATACATGGATCACTGTCGGAAAAGCCTCTAACCCAGCCTGTTAATAAAAAAAAATACACAAGGGAGTATGCCAGCTCTTTTTGTGTGTTTATGTGCCACAGCTTTTGGGGGATGTCATTTATTCAAGACTGGAGAGCTAGCCACCTGTTTCTCAGGCCTCTTGTCCCTCGTTTTAAAGGTTCAAGCCCTTGTTGAATAGTAACATTCTAATCTGGGCAACGTACACAACATGTATCTGAAATCTATTTGTCAAGCTAGCAGGGTTTGTGGTTTTTTCCTCCCTTCTTCCTTACCCCGGAGGCGCTTGTCATGACCGTGCATATTAAAATTAATCAGACCTCCCAGGCCTGTGTGGTTTAATGCGAAGAAGTGGATATCAAGCATTTGCCCTAATTAAATAGGCCTGCTTGGTTTTGTTCTAGTGGGTGCTTGGTCTTTTTTTAATAAGAGCTGCTTACAGAGGAGGCACGGCTAGTACTAGAGTTAGTGGAGAGCTCACTTCAAAGTTTTCTTTACCACCTGCGCCCAGAATACCAAGACCTGAAGAGTTCCCAGCGTTCTTTCTTAACTGCACTATTTGTAGAAAATAAGTGAGGGGAAATATGGCCAAATGAGTGAGAGAGCGATCAGGGAAGGAGAGGCTAGAAGCGGGTTGAGCATGTGGATTGGCTTTTTGAAGTTGATTAAGATGGCCTATCATACTGTTTGATTAGCTTTAGACAGCAATCTGTGCTATGAGCTAGTCACAAGGCTGTCTTCTAGAAGCATGTGAAGGCCTCTAGTATGGCAACTCCCACTTGCTTTCTTTGTTAATGAAGTGGCCTGGTAAAAACACTCTAAATTTGAAGCTGTTGGTTATATTTATTATTTGTTAGTTTTTAACTTTGATCTCACTTCAGTGTTGTTTGTATGTTGTCATTTTGGACAGGGTGTTTTACATGATATATCCATCTCCTGTGTTATAAACAAGCTATGACTGGAATGTTTTCACTTTTCTGTGATGTCTTCTAATTGTTTTAACTTCTCTGTGTCACTGCCGGGAAGATCAAGCCATATGCGTGTAAAGAGAACAGAAGTACTTGTGGCACCATAGAGACTAACAAATTTGTTTGAGCATAAACTTTCATGGGCTACAGCGCACTTCACTGGATGCACAGAATGGAACATGTAGTAAGGAGATATATATACACATACAAAGAACATGAAAAGGTTGGAGTTGCCCTACCAACTCTAAGAGGCTAATTAATTAAGATGAGCAGTTATCAGCAAGAGAAAAAAAACTTTTGTAGTGATAATGAAGATGGCCCATTTCAGACAGTTTGACAAGAAGGTGTGAGGATACTTAACATGGGGAAATAGATTCAATGTGTGTAATGGCTCAGCCATTCCCAGTCTCCATTCAAGCCTAAATTGAGTATCTAGTTTGCATATTAATTCAAGTTCAGCAGTTTCTCATTGGAGTCTGTTTTTGAAGCTTTTCTGTTGCAAATTTGCCACCTTTAAGTCTGTTACTGAGTGACCAGAGAGGTTGAAGTGTTCTCCTACTGGTTTTTTGAATGTTATGATTCCTGATGTCAGATTTGTGTCCATTTATTCTTTTGCATAGAGACTGTCCAGTTTGGCCCAATGTATGTGGCAGAGAGGCATTGCTGGCACATGATGGCATATATCACATAGGTACATGTGCAGGTGAATGAGCCCCTGATGGCATGGCTGATGTGATTAGGTCCTATGATGATGTCACTTGAATAGATATGTGGACAGAGTTGGCATCAGGCTTTGTTGTAAGGATAGGTTCCTGGGTTAGTGTTTTTGTTCAGTGATGTGTGGTTGCTGGTGAGTATTTGCTTCAGGTTGGGGGTGCTGTCTGTAAACGAGGACAGGTCTGTCTCCCAAGATCTGTGAGAGTGAGGATAGGTTGTAGATCTTTAATGATGCTCTGGAGAGGTCTTAGCTGTCACCTTCAGCCCCCAACTAGTGGCGTTCTGTTGTTAGTCTCTAAGGTGCCACAAAGACTCCTGTTCTTTTTGCGGATACAGACCAACACGGCTGCTACTCTGAAATCTGCGATATGCGTGTGTTTGCGTGTTATATAATGTGCATAAAGGCAAACTGAGGAGCTCAAATGAGAATCAAAGTAAAGTAAATCTCAAAAAAGTACTGGTAAAAGTTTTTAAAAAAAATTTGTTTCTACACTTGATGACCTGATTTAAGGAGAAGCACAAGTCACCACTTGTGCTAAAGAAGGCTTACAGGCACCTGGGAGCTCTTCTAAAATCTGTGGGATTCAGACACATGGTTCTGAAGGCAGGATTTGTTCTAGCTAGACTGAAAACCTTTCAAATTTCATTTTTACCTAAAGGTGGGAATTTCTACATTTCAGATCTCCAACATAAAAATTTAGAGGCACTGACTGTTTTTATTTTAAATGGACTCCTCCAAAGTTTATCATTGTTTGTGTGTCAGACAGGCCTGCAATCTCTTTACAGCAGTGGCCAATGAGCTAATGCTCTGACGGAACTGGAATTGACAGTCATTATACCCCCAGAATTTGTTTTTGCTTCCTTATACAAATTGTTGCAATCCACTACATAGGCAGAAAGCAACGCTTTTCTTATCTGTGTTTCCCTGATAGCAGGCCTGTTGAAATAAAACCCAGCAGGTAACAAAATACACCATTGATTTCAGAAGATACCGGACATCTGTGCACTAACTCATATTGCCATCTTTTTTTTAAAAAATATATATTATTGTTGTTATTACTATTTTATTTTTATTGAGAACTTTGGCACAACCCAAACGTAAAGAACCATATTGACACTGCCAAGCATCTGTCTGGTGCTTGACAGCATCATAGAAACCCTTCCACTGTTTCATCTAGGTTGCTATTGGATATTTAACAACACAATGCAAACTGTGCAGTGTGGGTGTATATGAAATGGAAAGAAAGGTTGGGGAAGGAGCCTTGCACAAGTAAATACATCTTTCATCATACCTTTTGTTTGGTCTGTTTACGTGTGCTATTCAATATTCAATTGAAGTTGTTTGACAGTTCTGCAAAAGGGTGAGGAAACTTTTCTTGAACCTGTATCCTTCTCCCTTTGTCTTGGTACAGAAAGTTTTCTGTTCACTGTTTTTCTTTTGTTGTCACCTGGCTGTTGTTGAGGGTTTTTGTTGTTGCTGCTGCTATGACAGAAACCCAACTTATAAGCATATAACTCATTCAAATAAAATGGGCATCTAGAGATCTAATATGTAAGGTTAACTGTGACATGCATCTGAGGCAGCACAGTTCTTTGATACTTGATTTATTTTTTTTTTTTAGTTTGTTTATTTAATCAAGGAAGGAAAGTGGAGAATGACAGAACAGAAAATCACTCTTTGCTTCCTACTAAATAATGTGCTGTTAGCGCTTGTGCAACTCTGCAAGGCTTTCTGAAATGTTTAGCCTTGATTTAATTCGTATTTAAGATCTCTCTTCCCAGCACATTAATATAATGTCAATGTAGAATGCATTGCATGGTGTAATTACTGAAGAGAGCAGTAGTTGGGAAAACAGACGGTAATTGAACACATGGCTGTTTATTACAACAGGACAGTGCTCCTACGCTGGTATTTAGGGCATTAATAGGGAAGAATTGATTTGTTGTTTTAAGATGAATTCAATCACTGTTGCTTAGGCCTTTGTTTGTTCAGGCCGAGTTATGCTCTGTTTGTATAATGTGCCCAAGAGGTTTACACACCACAGCCTAGCATTAGTCATGCAGAGGGCTTGGGAGCAGAAAGCCATTTAAATGAACAAAGGACATTTTTCTTTTTGGTTCTGTTTATCTTCCTTTCTAGTTTTGTTACCCTCTAATCTCATGCCTCTCTCTCTTGCCCTCTCCACCCCCCTTTCCTTCCCTAGCATTTCTGATCAGTGCAAAGCTCTCTTTTCTTTTCTAATGGAGGAGTGGAACTTTGACTGACAGGTGGAAATGTTGGGAGCAGCACAATGTAAATAGGAGTGGCTGCTCCTAAGTCTGTACAAGAAAGAAGGGAGGGGGGAAAAGAACCATTCAACTTTGGGGAAAATGATTAATTTCAAAGCAAACAGAACTGGTATTAGATGTGCCAATGCATGTCTCAACAGTGATGTTTTTTAAAGGGGGAACCCACACCTTTTGTCATTCTTACTGGATTCCACTCTAGTTAGGCCTGTCATAGGCCAAATCCTGTGCATTAATTAGTCTCCTTCCCTTTTCTCCCTGTTACTGCTGTGAGTTTCAGAGAGAGAGAGAGGACCATATGAAGTTGAATTCCTAGCCTCCCTGTTGTGAACAGTATGGCTTACATTTAGGTTCATTTTGCTTGAGAGAAATCGCATCTTGATTTATTTCTAAGCGGGGGAAAGGTAAATACACAGTTAAAAACAACATCATGGGCTGAATTCTGCACTTGGATGCATGATCATAGCTCCCATTGACTTCAGTGAAAGCTTTGTGTGCAGACAGCATTTGACCCAGTGCACTATCTGGGGAAGATGTGTGTTGTTGTGGGAGGTTTTTTTATGCCTCTATGACCAACGAGTATATTTGTTCCTAAAGTTATCACTATTAATAGAATTACAAGGTAGTATTTTTCCATAGATGCTGGAACTAGGAGTGCGGGGGATGCTGCAGCACGCCCTGGCTTGAAGTGGTTTCCATTATATACAGAGTTTACAGTTTGGTTCAATGTCTCTCAGCACCACCGCTAAAAAAATGGTTCCAGCACCCCTGTATGTGTAGTTAGTCGCTAGGAAGTAGAACATTTTCTGGATGGTGTGACATCTCCTGTACAACTATTGTAATGCAGGATATTTGGGTAAGATCTGAGACCTCATAGATTGACCCTTTGAAGTTTCCTCTTCTACCAGCTGTTAGCATTAAGAGAGAGAACTAAAATCTGCGACAGAGAGAGATTGTCCTCATGCAGAACCAGCAATTTAATGTATGACTATTGTAAAACTCAGAGCAGGATGTGAAATTTACTAGCCACCTCATTCTTTTTAGCCAGAACTAATTGAATTGCTAAAGTTCTGAATAATTTGAAGCACACTAGATGACAATTGAACTTTTTCTGGGTTTGTACCACAGCTAGCAAATTGGGGTCCTGGACTAGGACTGTTAGGTGCTAAGATAATACAAATAGTAGTAGTGTGACTCCTCCTACTCCTCCTAAATAATAAAAAGTGCCGAAGTCTGAGAATGCTTTCTCTGTGCTTGCTATCACAGGCAATTGGTTGTGTGTGAGACATATCACTTGACCATAAATCTTCCTTAAATATTCAGAAGAAGATGCAGTTCCTGAGGCCCAGTCTTTTTGACACTGGTGATATTTCTTTCCCATTCCTCAAAGAGGAAATCAGTATATCCCTCTGCACATGAAAAAGAATCATCACAGCTTAAGCATCTAAACACATTGTGTAATTCCCAAATTACTACTGGTGCCCAAGCACTTATCACAACTTGGAAGAGGCTACCAAAGACTGACCTGTTTTTCTAGTCTGTTTTGAATTCTAGATTAATCATATATTTTAGAGTGACGATCAGTTTTCAAGAAGAATATTTTGAGGATGGATGAATGAAAGATTCCTTGGGGCGAAAATTCTTTGTATATAAATTGTATATCTCTCTTTGGTCTTTTTCTCTAAAGCTCCCCCGCGCCTGCACACATAACATACCTCCAACCCCAATAACTAATAATTGCATCTATCAAAGTACAGAGTCAGGAGCCCCCAAACTAAAAAAGTAAAAATATTTTTAAAGTGTGTTTCTGCTGTAGTAATAACAGTGCATTCACCCAGCTCTTATGATGTCACTCTTGCTCTTTTCTCCCTCTCTTCCTCATTTAACACTCCCCCAAATATAAAGAGGGGCCACATGCTTTTGCTGATATGTCTATGCTCTAAGCTTGAATAAAGCTATATTTTCTATCTTATCTGTCTATCTAGAAAGTAGAGGGCATCAGGTTCTGGCTAATAATTTTCAGCTGCTACAGTTCTGGATTTCACACTGGGCTCATATTCAGCTTTACTCAGCAAAGCAATTTAACTAAATATGGAGACATTTCACTTATGTTTAGTTGATTTTAGTTGTCTTTTTTTATGCATCTCTCCTTGGTATGTCATCTTGATTCACAGCTTCTGTGAAGCTTTTGGGATATAAGATGGGCATCCAGGAACATTGCATACTCTCCTTACAAGTTGAACCAAGCCAACCCTGTCTAAGGTTCACAGGAGTTAAAATCCTATTGTTGGGCACCATTTGGTAACAAACTGAAGTATTATTAGATAAAATCATACATAGGGAGGTAGGACTAGAACCTCTTATTTCTGCTCCAAAAAAATAGTCTCTTGAGAGACTAAGGGCTTGTCTTCACATACAGTGCTACAGTGGTGCAGCTGCATTGCTGTAGCACTTTAGGGAAGATGCTTCTATGCTGACAGGAGAGCTTCTCTCATCAGTGTAGTTAATCCAGCTCCCAGAAAGGCAGTAGCTATGTCAGTGGGAGAAACTCTCCCGTCTACACAGCACTGTCTACACAAGGGGTTAGGTCGGTATTACTGCATCCTCTGGGATGTGGATTTCTCAAACCCCAGGGCTACGTCGTTATATGCAAATAGGTTTGTTATATCGACCTAGCCTAATTCTATTAGCAGGTAACAATAGTAGGATCTTATTCTGCTTGTCGACCAGTTACTAGCCATTTATTTTCTCCCAACTTTTCCATGACTTTCCTTAATTCTACACTATTGAAATGTGGTGGCACACGTAAGACCATTGCAAAAAGATAGCAAAATTGCAGATGTTGTCTCATGTTACTGAAGTCTGCACAGCAAATTAGCCAGTTAGTCCACAGGACAACTCCCTGTTTATTGTTAAGGTAATTTTGTTCTGGAAATGATGGCCTTGGCTGGTGAAGTTTAATCAGCTGGAAAGGTGGTATGGACTGTGGCCCTGCAAACTGCCACCGTGCTGTCCTAGCCATGCCCCTCAAGCAGGGCATGAAATAGAGTGCCAGGCAGTGAGATGGCAGACCTATTTCATCCTTTCCTTCTCAGATGAGTTCTATTGGTGGCTTTTGTGATGTGGACATTTCTCCACTTGGAACTAAACTGAGTCCACCAACCACACTTCCCTATGTTTTTTGTTTCGTTTTGTTTTTTTAAGGACAACAAATAAAATGTAGTGCAAGGCTTACTTTTTTTTTAACTCTTCCTATTCATCCTTTTTGTTCCACAAAGAAGGGTGTGGGAATTAAAACAAAGATCCTCTGATCTTGAAGAGGCAGACCCCCATCCTGGGAAAAGCAGAAGGGAGAAACATTTTAGTGACCCTTCCAGTACAACTTTTTTTTAAAGGACTTTAATAAAATATATTCTATAATATTCTTGAAATTTCCGCTTCTGACATAATCTTGGGACTTGTGATCCTGATTGAGTCTTGGAACGGTCGAAATAGAAGAACCCCCAGGTTTTTCCACAAACAGGGAAAAGGATGCTGGGAGTGTTTAGACAATTCCAAGTAGCTCTCCTGCCAGGTTGAATGCATTCAGTAAAGCTGCCAGGTATTTAGCTTAATACTGAATCTTAGTGTTTAATTCAAGGCTCCCCGTGATATGGGACACAACATGGGCCAGGAGTAGGAACTAAAATGAGAGGCAGTCTTTTGGCTGTAAATGCTGCGTGAGGCTATACAGGGTGACAAAGGAGGAGGGAGGACAGATGTCAGTCACAGCCCAAAGATGGCCACAGCACTCCCTCTCATTGACTAAAATACACGTTACAAATCAAAAATATTCCATGACCCTTCTTTTTTTTTTTTTTTTTGGTTGCATCCCGCTTGCTGATACAGCACTGGTTGATTCACTTCAGACACCAACTCCTTGTTAAAAGCAGTTGTAATCATTGTTCATTTGTTAAACAAAGTCCAGTTCTTTGTGTGATTGGGTGGGTGAGTCCCCCAAAAAGGGAGAGGGAGCTTAAAATGAAGTGTCCAGCTATTCTTTGATAGTGTAGGCCTTAAAAAGACACTGACGTTTCATCTCAACGCCTGACTTTACATACATGCCAGTTCTTGGTGAGTCTTGTGAAAGAGGAAAGATGAGGAGACACAAAAGATACCAATTCAGCGCAAATTGCTTTTTCTCCTTCACAGTAGTGAATATGTTTTGCTTGTTTATTTGTAAGAATCTTTCCTATTTGATTTTAAAATGTCATTTATATTTTAAAGACTATGAATGGATAATAGCTAGACATTATTGTTTGGATTATGTAGACTATCTTGTGACCTCTCTTTGCTTGTTTCCTGTATGACATCTAGAGCCATACAAAATACAATGTCCCTGTTATTGAATGAATATTGGATTACAGCAACATTTAGAGTCTTATGCTATCCTAACAATTGGTCTGACAGATTTTTTGCCCCAGATCCCTAACTGGCCCCCTCAAGGATTGAGCTTACAACCCTGGATTTAGCAGGCCAATGTGCAAACCACTGAGCTATCCCTCCCCGCTTTGTGGTGATTACTTCAGACCAAACTGAAACCATGTACCTGTATAGATATATAATATGCACATGCAAATATGCTGTTGTTACTGAACTCACCCTCATCTTTCCTGTCTCTATCTAATAAAGTCAATACAGGGCTTTCCTCTAACATCAATGAGGTATTCACATGCACAAAGCAGAATATTGGTCTGAATATGCCACATGGATCCAAGAGGGGAATTTTGCCTTGCATTTGAACATAAAAGGCTTTTAAAATTTTTGATAGCTAAATTTTTCTCTGAAATGTATACGGTGGGTCTAAACTCTGATATTCTGCTTCTTTACATGTGCAGCACTCTCTTTGATGGCAGTGGGAGTTCTAGGCTCACAGGGAGAGAAGAATATTGGAGTTGAGATTTTCTGTATAGTGCTTAGGGGAGAATTTTCCCTTTAGTTTGTTTCACTAGATGCAAGCTAATCAGAGAGTAATTAACAGTCAAAACACCTGGGTTCTGATTCATGTAGGACCCAGAACTGGCGTCCTTACTTGGGCAAAACTCCCACTGAAGTCAGTGGGACTTTAGTGTGAATAAGGACTTCAGGATTGGACCCTAGCTATTTTTTCCCCATTAATTTTTAATGAGGATCCCATTAAAGTGCTTAACAATTGTACTAGATTTGGCTTTCTTTAGTGTGGGGAAAAAAATGCTTTTACAGGTAGGTGGGAAGGTGAGGCGTGGGGGTGGGGAAGCATGGCGAACCCACAGATTGCCAACAGAGCTGTCTAAATTACTACTAGCAAATGCAAAGAACATCTGACTGCAAGCTTTTTGAGAGACAATATGTTAATGATGTTGCACAGCGTACCAAACAGGTATGGTCTAGACATTGCCGGAGGGAAGAATTAAAATTGATAATGGTACATCTGAATCTGGCTTAAGATCTTGAGATAGAAATAGATTTAGATATGTGTAGGTATCAGTAGATTTTGTAATTATTAATAAATAAAAAAAAAACCCTAGTGCTCAGATCAGCTGTACAGAGCCTGGTGTTTGAACAACATGATTTTATGTCAGAAGAAAGGGCTACTGCATCCGGATCTATCCTTTCCCTTGTCTTCCTCAGTTGTCACAGAGAGCTCCCAAGCGGAGACAGATGGCTGCTGGTTTAGTTGTGTGCGTGGGAGAGAGGAACTTCCACATGTGATTTTTTACCATTTGGTAGTAATTAGTTTGTTGTATAAATTAACATTAACTGAACCATTCTTCAGGCATTGTTTGTAATTATCTTCTTTGAGCCTCTGAGTTGTGTAAAGAAATAAAAAGCAGGGAAGAAACTGCTCCTTATTTTATATAAGGAGAGGAAACTATCATTAGCAGAACAGAACAACAATTATTGCTGTATGCTTGGTAGACTGAAAACTTTGAAACAACAGTTAAAAACAACCAAAACAAAACAACAAAAACAAAAAATTTAAAAGAGATGTTCATGGAAATGAATTGTTAGGAATGCAATTAGATTTTATGAGGCTTGTAAAAGCAAAATTTGATTTTGGGGAAACAGAGAGAATGCCATCCTGAGTTTTTTATTTTATTTTATTTTATTTTTTGTTTCAGTTAATAGCAACTAGGGGTTTATTTCTTTAAATACAGATTTTTGCCAGCCATGTTTCAATATTTCCATTTTGTCTGGGAGATAGTTCTTCATTGTTTGTAGTAGAGGTTTGAGATGGGTTTATCCAAACAAACTGCACCTTTTGGGCCTGCAAAATCAGCATTGAACTATCCTTGGTCCAGATTTTCTTAGGAGATTTCCAGCACCTCTTTCTTCTAACCAGTTCGGAAGTGTCAGGTGAGCAGCCTGGCTTGGCATTTCTGATTCCAGTATGGACTAGAACCTGGAAATGCAGAGGTGCATGGAAATGAAAAATAATGGGGGAAATGCCCTTTGCTGTTAACCAAACATTTCAGAACCATAGAGGATTCCTTCATGTTCATTTGTTGAAATTAGCTGCCAGTGATTCTCCCCTGTCTGAATAAATAAGTTTTCTGTTTCGTTAAAATTAGGTGCTAATAGTTCTTCATGCAGTGCCCTAACAAGGGTGAGGCACAAGGCAAGTTAGGCACTTGCCTCAGGCACACACAGGCAGGGAGCGCAGAAAGTGGTGGAGAAAAAAAAAAAGCTGCTGGCACGGAGATATTTATAACCCAGGTGATCTGCCCTCCTCCCCCCCTCGTGCCTCCCCCAAGTCAGTGTCTCCCAACCCCGACTTTCTCCCCCCCACACCACCCTGCCCTAGAACAGAGTCCCTATTTTTCCCCTGCAGCAACTGCTGCTGCAGGGTCCTAGTGCCCCCCAGCTCAACTGCCAGGGCAGACTGACTCTGAGCCTGCCCTTCCCCCTCAGACACTTTCATTTTCTAATGGGACCCTCCAGCAGCACAGGGGGCCCCCCTGCCTCCATGCTGGGCAAGGAGGCAGCCCCATCCCTCACCCCCAGTGAGGCTACAGTCAGGGGCAATAGCAGGGGAGAAGGCGCACACAGTGCCCCCTGGCACCCACCACGGGGGAGGTGAGGGAGATTCCTGGACCTGAGAGGAGACCTAGGAGCACATGCAGTGACAGTGGTGAGGGTGAGTGTTCTGCTGGGGGGGGGCAGGAAAGGGGGGTTCCTCCCCCAGAGCTCTCTGCTATCAGCAGGGAAGGGCTGGGGGGAGTCCTCCTCTCTGGCCTTTGTCCCAGAGCAGCCTGCCTGTACCCCAAACTCATCCCCAGCCCTGCCCCACCCCAGAGCCCACAACCCTAGTCAGAGCTTTCACCCCCCCACCGCACCCTCAACCCTCTGCCCAAGCATGACCCCCTCCAGCACCCCAAACACCTCATCCCTAGTCCCAGCCAGAGCCCTCACCCCCACACTCCTACTCTTGCCCTGAGACCCTCCCACACCCAAACCTCCCATTTTCAGCCCTAGACAGAGCTCTCACCCCTACTCTTGCCCTGAGCCCCCCCATGCTCCAAACCCTTCATCTGCAGCCACAGCCCTCACCCCATCCCTCTGCACCCCTCCCATCCCCAAATTCCCTCCCAGAGCCCACACCCCAATCCCCTGCCCCAGGTAAGGGCCTGCACCCCAGACCTCCTCCCTCACCCAAACTCCTTCCCAGAGCCTTGGGTGGGTGGGGATGGAAATTGGGCAGGGGCAGGTTCTGGGCACCACCAAAATTTCTACAAACCTGCCACCCCTGATCCTGCCCTGTAAACCTGAACTCCCAACATTCTCAGGACATGTGCTGATCCCTAGTGGCCACTGCTGATATCCAGCACCTCCCTCCTCTCTTAACCTGTGCGTCCCTCTCTGGATTGGAACTGGACTGGAACCAAAGATCATCTTGGAAGCAACATTACCAGCCCAAGCAGTCAAAAATCATGAGTTAGACCCTCTAAAATCACAGGCTCTGCTGCCGCTGCTTCATTCTTCAGCAACAATTCAGTGGCTGGCCCTTCCCTCCGAGAGGGACTGAGGGACCCGCCGCCGAATTGCCGCTGAAGAGCTGGCCCTGGGGGAGGGCGCAATTTTATATTCTTGCCTCGGGTGCAAAAGTACCTAGTTACAGCTCTGTCTTCACGTGTAACTTAGTAGAGGCTGGGAAGTGGTATACTTATTTTTTCCCCCAAAGTAACCGACCCTTCCCAAGCGGGCAGATCTGAGTAGCAGAATGACTGTTAAAGAACAGGCCTGATTTTAATCTCCATTTACTTCCTTAGAATTACCCCTGATTTGCACATATGTAAGTGAGATCAGTGTCAGGCCCTGGTTTCTTCTTTTCTAAATCCATCCTGTGGACATTTCTCCACTGGAAATTACACTGAAGAGATTCAAAAGTGGAAGGGAGAGCAGTTCTTGCAGGCCACAGTTTGACCTAAAATCTTTTAAGAAGTGCCATACAATTTTTAATGTATTCAAGGTAGGTAAAACTTAGATATTCAACAGTAGCCGTGATGGCACTAAGGGTTTGTTTATTGCAGCCAGCTATTGACAGTGGCATAAAAATTCTGTAAATATCATCATCATCATCATCATCCCCACAGTAGACAAATCAATGTGACTCACACACACAGCCACGTACATCTCACAGAAGCCATCTCACAGCCTCATCAATTCATTTGATATCTAAAGGAGGTATTTAGAGAAATCACCAAATAACTTCAGATGCAGACTTCATGTTGGCATTTCCTCAGGAAACAGACAGACAGTTTGGGTCTTTGGGCCCAAACATTTCTAGATCTATCACTGCCATCGAGTTACCTGTTCTGTCAAATTCTGAGCCTAGGCCTCAAAGCTGAGCCAGTGTACTTTCATATAGCATCACAAATTGCCATTTCCTTCTGCCTCATAGACTGCTTAAATGGACAATAAATGTCAAAAGAGACTTCACATTTTGAAGCCAGAAAGTAATCTGACTACAGATGCAACTACCTGTATTCTTCTGTTTGTGCCTGATGTTAAGATCGTAAGTGAGCCTTGCTATGTGAATGGAGTTGAACTCAGGTTACTGTTAGAATTTGACCTGTTATGTTTAATCAGTAGCAGCAGGAGTTTTTGTGCATTTCTTTTATAAGGAATTTACAATCTTTGTCTTGGATAGATGGTTTTCATTCTTTGGCATACATTAATAATATAACTGAGAATACTATACAGGGAGTCCTCCCTGGTATTGATATCAGTGGATCAGAGATTTCAACTGAATCATTTTTCAGTGAAGAACAGATTTTAATCAACCAAGAAAACTGAAGATGCCAACCATGCCTCAAGGATGATGCGACAGAAATAGGCAGCAACAAAGATAACCTTACAATTTGCCGAACTAAGGAGAAATTAAACTCAGAATAACTATGTGAGTCTTTTTAGTTCATCTCTTTCCATCTGAAGAGACGTGGAAGAGGCAGGAAGAGTTGAATGAAATCTATTGTTCTCTTAAGTGTCATTAATGCTTCTGGTTCATCTTAACAGAAACCATCTGGCTGGATTTTCATTTTAGGCAGGGTTTTACAAATCCCTAAAGGTATCTTAGGAAGGGAGGAAAGGATGGTCTTGTAGTTAAAAGCACAGGACCATGCATTGGAGATGAGTTCTATTCTTGGTTCTGCCAGACTTCCTGTGTGACCTTAGGCAGGTCACTTATTCTCTCTATCCCTTAGTTTGCCATTTATAAAATAGGGGTGATAATAATTAGGTACTTTGCAAGAGTGTATTGAGACTTCAGTTAATTAATGTTTGGAATGCACAGTGCAGCTACTGTCCTTTTCACAGAAGAGAGCTAGACATAGAGCTGGAGAAACTGTTTAGCTGGAAATTGGAGCCTGTTTTGACTCAGGCCAACAAAATGTGAAGCTTGCAAGTTCAGTTTGGTACCCCTGGGCTGGACTTTTGTAGCTGCCGCAGGGGCAGAACTCTCATTGGCTTCGGTGGGATTTCTGCAAGTGGAACAGCTGCAGATTTGGGGCCATAGGAATGCTAGGTGGTGTGAGGTTGGCATTATGGCTTTATATGGTGACACAAATACCAATAGAACAGAGGTGGTTTTAGTTCTTCCATCTCTTTGTGGTTAACACCTTAATCCTATCCAGATTCCCTCATTCCTAGACTGGACAACTCCTTTCAGGTTCCATCTCTTTCCAGTGCTGCAAGATATGTTTGTGTGTTTGGCCAGATCCAGGACCAGGGATGCTGCATATACATCACGTGTTCATCTGCATTTTCAGGATGTGTGCCACTGGCAAACCACACACACACACACACACACTGTGGGTTAGAAGAGTATAACTCTGATGCTAAAATGAAAACTCTCTTCCCCCAGCAGAAAAATCTTGATATTTTGCATTTACACAGGTTTGTAGGATCAGTATATAACAATAAACAACCCAAAAAACTGACCTGACAACTACCCTCACTCTCAATTCTAGAATTTATTTATTGTTTTGTGAGCCTCAGTTACAAGCTGTGTAATGACAAGAGAGGTTTTGTTTTGTTTTAGTTCAGGGGAAAGGGAGGGTGTGGGAGGAGAAATGTGGGGGAGTTTTAGTGATTAGAAGCTCAAAGAGAATATATTAATTAACCCAGGAGGATTGCTGGGATGCTAGAGTAAGAAACTGTAGCTTTGAAATCCAGTGATCTTTATCCATTGTTGGGTTTGGGTCAAAGACCTTGGACAAGAGAAGGGAGGAAAAAAGGGGTGGGAAGGTGGGTGCAATGGGAACCAGATGTTAAAAGCTGACGGGGGTTGTCTACTCTGTTTTTGTATAACAAGCCTTTGCTTCCCCTCTGCTCCCCCAAAAGTGTGACATTTTTTTCTGAAGTCCTTCTGTCCTTCACACAGAGAGAAAGAGAGAGAGAGACACGCACAATTCTGGCTCTGCTTTTTTCCTTTGGCCTACCTTGTCGAATGGCCCTGGAAGACTAAACAGGTGTTATCTACTTTTGATTTCAGTGCATTTAAATTAATCCTGTCAGCTCAGCTGTTAAAACAACTGTCATCTCCAGCTGTTAGTAATTTTCGACTGGGCACTTTTACAGGTTGCCAAGTTCTGAGCCTGCATTGTGAATCTCTCTCTCTCTCAAAGCGCTATAGTAACAATTTTTTTTTTTAAGGGAGACTTGCACTGCAGTGTTTTTATATCAATTTCTGTTTATTATATATTTGAAATAATAATATCTCAAAACCCAGTATCATCATGCCAGGCTTTGGCATAAAGAACTAAACCATATGTGAAGTGCAATGCATATCAATCTTCTGTGGGTTTGTTGCAGCCTCTCTATGCATTTTAAATTTGAATGAGAGATGAGTCAACCTGAAGGGTTAGGGAGGAGTGAAAGGGGGCTCAAATTTTTATTGCCAAAAATAATACTTGCTTCTTGGAGGCACTTGTTTCTTTCTGTTGCAGCTAAATATGCAAGTTATTTTGATATGTTAGCAGGAGGAATCCATCAGTAAAAATAAGATGTGCCTTTAAAATCTTAGATTGATGACATGTATTGCGGTATTAGGAACTGTATGAAAATAAATACATAAATTCGATACGTGTTATTGATTTCAATAGGTGTCACCTGATATGACATTTCCTACTGCAACTACTGCTAACGTACGTCAGACATCACTATTGGATTGCAGAGATCCAAATTCTAACAGTGTAGCGCTTATGTGACTTGACGCCTATAGATTTTCAGCTGGTGTAAATTGACATAGCTCCATTAACTTGGAAATTTACAGGTCCTACCCAAGCCATTTGAGATCATTCTTTTGGGGTTGCTTTATGGGTTATTGTAAATGAGTATATTTTAAATAAAAAACATCAAGTAACATTAGGTAATCTTTTTTGTGGCAAAACTGGAAATTACTTTGTGTTCCGATTCTCAATAAAAGGGATTCTTGTTTTATAATGTCTGGCCAGTAAACAAACACAATCACTGCTTCTGTATTATTCTGCAACAAAGTAGAGACTTCAAGGTGGACATTTTGTTTCTTTAGGTTTCTGTTATCCTTTAGTTTTGTATTTGTAAAGGAAACCGCAACTAAGGTAGAAAATCCCTCAAAGGAATTCTAATGTTTTTCTCTTTCCTCCTCTAGAAGGATCTCTCACACACATAGAAACACCCAATCTTAGATGAAGATTGGTGTTTTGTTTTTTAAATCTATAGTAATTTCATTGAAGATAAAAATCAGAGTAATAAATATCTGACAGTGCAATACCATCATCAAACACAGCAGGCCAGATTGTGATCTCATTTCCACCCACATACATCTTTAATATTTCTGCTGAATGAAACCATCAGTGTAACTAACATCAGTTTGGCCTACTGCTTCGATAGGTTAAAGGTTTACGTTTCAGTCAAGTTAGGTGCCAGTGATTCTCCCCTGCCACTCAGAGAAAACACCCATCTAAGCAAAATGTGGTCTCTCCCTCTCCTCTGTCCTATGCATTGGTATACAGCACCCTGCACATTCAGACATTCATTCCTCTTTTAGAGTTAGATTGAGGGTTTCTGATCTACCCAGAGCAAGGGGCAAGATGATGTGGTGCTGCCACTGGAGCACTCTAGGAGAGAGATTGTGACTCACGGACTCTCCTGGTCTCCCCATTGCCCTGGGTAGCAAATAAGTTGTTCCAGGTTTATACCTAATACAGTGTACACTCCATGACACACCAGCATAGTTATGCCACCGACAAGCACGGTGGATCAAAATTCTGAGTACATACAGCTCTTTTTTTTGGCAAATACCTTTACAATACAACATTGTAGCTATACTAGCAGTAGTTTAATTCATAGGCACCTACATAGGTAGATAGTATGACTATACAGTAATGTCACAATTAGTGAAGATTTGTACTCTTCATTAAATTCCTATATGTTCACTTACTTGAATCTTTGAATGAGCCACTAATAATACTTTTCTTTCTACATCTTTAATTTAGCTATGATTTGAATGAATGCATGAAGCAGGTTCCTGATCCTTACTAAACAAATATGGGGGTGATACTAAACGTGTCCTTTCCTCAGACATTTGTATCAGTGAGGACACACAAACAAACCTAGAAATGTTCTTCACAAATATGTGTATATTTATCCTGGGAATTTGGATTCTTTCGGAATATTTAGGACTAAATTCTTCCCTTAGATAAGATACATAACTCCTACTGGTATTAGTGGAAGCTGTGCTTGCATATCTTAGGCCATCGCATGTGCCATGGTATACATGATCCAGGGACGCATACTTGTATTGCATGCATGGTCTGATGAATATGGGAGTTACAGAAGCATGCCAGACATATATTAGTAGATAACCTAACATAAGTTGTATTAAAAGAAAATTAGAATCAGAATTTAATCAATAAAATATTAATTTAAAATTCTGATTCAGTAGGAGCTTCTGTCAAGCAAAAATGTCATCAGATCAAAGCAAGTCCATCTGGTAAAAATATTGCTTTTTAAAGAATAAACCCAAGTGATCAGAACTTCAAAGGAAGAAAAGAAAAGGAAAGACATTATGTGAACTTAGTTTCTACCCATATGCAAACATTCGGCTTTAAGAGGATTAAAAATAAAATTGTTTCTGATCCAGTTTTATTTGGTCATTTATAGTACACACTTTATGGTTAAGTTGCTTAAATCTTCACTGGACTCTGGGGTGAAGGTGTCTTGTTGTCAGATCCTACTGTTTGCAGCTTAAGGATTTATCAGTAAAGGTTTATGTTCTGTAGTTCTAGTGCATGGGATCCTCCACTTAATTGCTTGTAAAACAGCTAAACTTTGAAGCCAGCCTTGATTACAGTCCCTGAAGTGGAATGCTGCTTCTTCACTCCCTCCACACCCTCATCCCGCTCCCATCACCATCCATGCCAGAATTGCCCTTTGAATCTTGGTTCCTACAACAAACTGTCACAACCTCTTTACTCTAGAATACGGTTAGAGGCACAGCATTTCTTAAATCAAATTTAGATGGTAGTCTGCTTACCACTGATTTATATTTTTTTGTGTGTCATTTCTGTTCTGCAAGTCCCCTTTCCTTGCAAAAATAGGATTTGATTCTCCTCTCACTTTAATCAGAAGTAACTTCAGTGCACCTAGTGGATTTACACTGGTGTAAAATTGAAGTAAGTGCAACTGAATCAGGACAATTGTCTTCAACACATAGATGTGTGTCCACATAGTTTGTTCAAATCCAAATGGAACTCCAAATCTCCTGAAGTTTTTGTATGACTTTAAAAAGCTCCTATCAATCTTCTTTACCTATGTGCAGTAAAACTCTGTTAATTCACATTAAGGATCCATTATAAATTGCTAGATTATGAGAATTCACAGGTAAGCAAATAAATCCAATTTTTTTCAGTTGCCCCCTATGCAGTTCATGGGCTGAAATAAAACCTTTGACCCAAACACACCCAAATTTGGGGGTATTCAAAATCTAGATCTGAATTTTGCAACTCAGGTCAATCTTTAAATTTCATTGACTTTGCATTTTAGAAGGACAGTAGTTTCAGCCAGCTGAATTATGTTTGACAATCCAAAGGTGTAAGAGATATCTATCTAAGTATTCTATTATCTCTCAGTAGATAGACAGAACACACACACAAAGGGTCAGGTATATTTAGGGGCTCTGGAATGCTACAGCCTTACCAGCAGAATGTGTGAGCGCACACACATCCAGGATGCTGAATTTTTAAAATCCACCACAGGA
The DNA here is from genome assembly GCF_003597395.2 of Chelonoidis abingdonii. Taxonomy (NCBI): domain Eukaryota; kingdom Metazoa; phylum Chordata; order Testudines; family Testudinidae; genus Chelonoidis; species Chelonoidis abingdonii. The sequence goes on from NC_133769.1 coordinate 126,260,802, forward strand.
CTTACTACTACTCTGCTGCAGAACATGGCACAAGAGTGCCCTAGAATTCTAGGGATCTTGGGGGGCAGGGGTAGGGGATCCACTTATTGAGTATCCCCTCATGGCCAGGGGTCACTTTGCAGGCACTCAGCTCCTGTTAGCCCCCTCCAGCAGGCCTTTTAGGAATTCTTCACAGTCTCTCTTGTGGGTAACAGTGCCCCCATCCCAGGGCTGGTTTAATGACAAAAATGGTTCAAACAATCCTCAGAGAGCTCCCAAAATAAAGTCCATAACCAGAACACAGAAGCTGATACTCATCCCGGGTTCTTCTGCCACACATGGAGCTCTTTCTCTGTCAGAATCTGCTTAACCTGAAGCCAGCAGTCCCAGCCCTTTCCAGCTTGAGCTAAAGCACTAGCTTCCTTTCCCTCTCAGGCTGTATGCTGCAGCTTCCTGCTGCTCTTTATAAGGAAGCCCCTGACTTACCCAGGTGTGCCTACTTAGTAGTCATGGTTAGCTAGTCTCTGCGCTCCAGCCCTTAAGGGGCAAGCCACCCTGTAACAGGGCTGCACTGCTCAGAATGGTGTTTGCCTGTTCATCCATTTATTGGTTGTTACTTTACTACAACCTGTAGAATGAGGTTCATCTGAAAGCTTGTTTTGAGAAGAAAGATCATTCCGCCACTTCTCCACAGCATTCAGAAAGGGATAAATTGTTGATAATGCAAAACAGACTCTTCTCAGTAGATGGATGGCAACCAGTAGATGGATGGTAGAAGGTTGTGGGGGGTTCTTTGTTTTTGGGGGGCAGGCTTCCTCATTATTCCTGGCTGTGAGCTATAGTATAGCTAAGTCTTAACTGCTTCTAACTATATTTTAATCTAAATTGCTTCCTTGTGATTTTATCAACTCCCAATTAAATATTTAAAATAAACAATGAAAGTGCCTGTCTGCCATGATTTTTCTTGGGTGTATTTCTTGGCGTTGAGGGAAGAGAGGTTTTTTGTAATGTTTTCTGTTCTTTGGGAGCAAGGAAATTTCATATTCTGTTTTGATGTGGAGATGTTCCTCAGCTGGTACTGAGGAGGAATGAATACTCCTTTTCTGGGCTTGTACCTGCCTTGCTTTTTCTTTTCCTTGATCAATTTTCTTCATCTTACAGTTCTATAGCTTGTCTTTCCCCTCCTCCACCTTCTTTTTTCCCTTCTTCCATTTGTTCTGTTGAAGGCACTCATTAGCATCTGTTAACTAATGTTGACCAGTATGACTAAGCCTCTCCAAAGTGAACAACACAAATGATAAAGAACCCAATAATAGTGAAAATCGAAATTTGCTATCAGCAGGACAGGATTACAGTAAAGGAATGATAGTGTGGATAGAGTTTAGAATAGTGTTAGGCTCTTAATTAAAGGTTTCAGTCGGATGAGATGTTAAATCCAGTTTCCTGTCTGCTCTGCTTGGGTTTCCTAATCTAACTCTAATCTAATCTATTTGCATTTCTAAATCTCATCTCACTGTTGTATTTTGTCTACACAGGAAAGCTATACTGGTATAAACCCAGGTGTGGATTTAAATTGATAGTTATATTGGTATAATCCCTATGTGGAAACTCATATTCTGGTGTCAGAGTGCTGTTTTTAATGTAATTTGTTGCTTGGGAAGAGGTTTAACCTCAACTGAAAAAAGCTACTCTTCTGCCAAAATAACAGCGTCCACATGAGGGCTTATACTGATATAACTATTTTGATTTAACTATACTGGTATGATTATCCCATTATAACTGGTGAAATTTTCCTGTTAGACAAGCCCCCTAAAACTTTGTCTCCTACTAACTAATGTCTGCAGTACTATCTTTTGACCCAGGTGTTCCAAAGCTTATTTTAATAGTTGTAATGGTTGTTGAATGGTACCACTGGTTTATTTCCAAGAAGAGAGGGGAAAATAGGTGCCATTGTACTTTTCATAAAAACGAGTGTTTGCCTTGGTATCCTTGGCTAAAAATTCCCCGCTTTTCACTGTTGTGCAATATGATTCATGCCAGTTGGATGTTTTCCTCCTCCCTAGAGGGGCAGCATGTCGATGTTATGTGTGTATATATATTTTCTGAGACCCTTTCAGAGGAGTGCTCCTTTGTGAATGGAAAATAATGTCATTTTTCACTGCTTTTAAGAAAGGACCTTAAATAAGAGATTTGAGGGCTGCACAGGATGGATGGAGTGTGTTTCAGACAAAATGGCCAATGATAAATATTTTGTGTGTGTGTGTGATGGAGCTAAAATAAATTGAACTCTGTTTCTGTTCTTCCCTGTGTATGCATGAAAACTAAGATGAAGAAGTGCTACATTAGAGAGGTTTTTTTAATGTGGCATATTAAATTGTAAATTCATTGAGGGAGGGTCCATGTTTACTTTGTGTTTCCTACACCATCGTACAAAACATTGACATTTAACAAGCAATAATTATAATTATAAAATGAGTTCAGCTTAGGTAATGTAGATTTTACTTCCCTCTTGAGTCCCTTCAAAATTCCAGCTTTTTCAGTTCTGTTTGGAACTTAAGTTCCCTGTGCACTTGACCAGATAAAGAAGGTTTCGCATTCAATGCTAGTTGTCTATTAAATCACATTTTATTGGCAAACAATTAAAATAAAAAAGATCATTAGAAATAAACACATATAGTTAATTACTATAAAAAGTGTGACTAGGTGGGTACAAAGCTTATATTACCAAGCATGGAAATATCATCTACTCGTTGGTAAACAAATTCTCAGATCCTAAAAGCTGTTTGTTTGTTTTTTCAGTCTGTCAGATCAGAGTTTAAAAATCTGAGCTTGTTTATAGAAGATATATCTATCTACATAAGAAATATCTATATTTCAGTTTAGGTTAAATCAATTAGAATCAGGTTTAAATTGTAATAAGAGCGTCTACACAGCCTTTTGCACTGGTTTAACTAAATTGTTTTTAAAGGTGATTTAAGTTAAACTGATGGGACTTTTGTGTTTAGGCAAGGCCACAGTGTGGCCATGTATCAGAGGAAACGCTATAGAAAGAGTCCCCTTTCCTTTGATGCAAGACTTTACCCAACTTCGTAAACCATTTTGGAGTGATGACATTGTTCTTTATACACAGTAATTCAATTTGTTTCTTGCTTTTACAGAACCAATGTGATTAGGTTAGCTCTCTCATGTGAAACAGATTTCCTTTCTCTATGTTGGCCTTTGTTCTCTCTTGCCATTTAAATGCTTATGTGGATATGGGTGTGCATTTCGAGAGAGTTTTCCCTCAGCTCTACCGAAAGTTCTAGCTGTGGGGGGTGTGACCAGTGTGTTCCCATAAAATCTCTAGCCTGTTGATTCCCTTCAGTGCTTTTCAGGAATGCAAATAGAGGGAAGCCTCTTGCGAACAGGAGGCTTCACTTGTAAAGCACATTGTGGATGTGTGGATGAAATATAGGAACTCAGCTAAGGGTGTTCCCCAAATGCTTAAAAAAATGTCCACAGACTGTACTCAGAAACTCACCACTTTGTTTGGGTTTGACTGGTGACAGAGATTAACAATAGCATAACAATTTTCACCAGAAGCTCTCTTTCCAAATTTAGTTGGTGCTTTACTTCAGAACTTCTGTGCCTTCACTCTAGATTCTCTCTCTCCTCCCCAACTCCATTATACTGCAGTGAAGTAAAATAATGAATCACCTGCTTCAGTGATTCAACATAACTCACTTAACCCTTTCTCAGCATGATCAATATCTGTTTAACAGACTGCATTGTCTCAGGCAAAAACTGCCAGCCTTATGCCTCTCTCTTATAGCTGATAGCTTGACTGTTATATATGGTAACTAGAGAGACAGGGTGGGCGAGGAAAGAGACAAACTTTCTAGTTTACACACAGCTCTTCTGAAGAGCTCTGTGTAAGCTCAAAAGCTTGACTGTCTCACCAACAGAAGTTGGTCTGATAAAAGATATTACCTCACCCATCTTGTATCTCTAATATCCTGGAACCAACATGGTTGCAACAACACTACATGTATCATCACTAGCTCTCTAAACAGTTAACTCATCCTAGATCTACATGGCTGGGACAAATTGTATCAGGCAGACTAGACAGTATCAGCCATGAGAAAAAGAAAGATCCTGAAACTGTTTAAAAATTGGTGTACTGTGCTGTTTCATGACACTTCATTGTGATGTGATGAAACAGCGTTGTGATGCAAACATCTTGACTTATGAGTTTAGCCTGCAGGGAAAACGCTGAACAAGTGCACCAAACCTCCCTACCTCTAAAATGGTACTTTCGTGAAAGGCGAAACCACACTTCTCAAAGCCAAGGTAACTGGCTGGGAACCAGGGTACTGCTCACCAGCAATAAAAAAACAAGTAGATTAGCTTTGTTCTCATTCTGGGAGATACAGGAGGACAATGTGGGATGTAGGTTGCATTGTATAGTCAATATAGTGCTTGTCTACACTTAAACATTTATTTGGATTAAGGTAGTGTGTGACTTTAAAGAGCGCAAAAGCTGAATAAGTGTGTCCACACATGGAGTTATTCAGCAATACTTATTCTGGAATAGTTACTCCAGAAGAACTGTGGCCTGGTCTGCATTGGGGGTGAGGGGGAATCGACCTCAGATATGCAACTTTAGCTACGAGAATAGCGCAGCTGAAGTCGATGTATCTTAGGTCGACTTACCTTGCGTCCTCACAGCGCGGGGTTGACTGCTGCCGCTCCCCCGTCGACTCTGCTTCCGCCTCTTGCCATGGTGGAGTACAGGAGTCAATGGCAGAGCAATCGGGGATCAATTTATTGCATCTACACTAAATGCGATAAATCAATCCCCGATAGGTCCATCACTACCCACTGATCCAGCGGGTAGTGTAGACATACCCTACATGTGTAGACAAGCACTATGGGTTAAACTTTGGTTGCCCTTGTCTAAGGGGGACTGCTTCTTTTTTCTTTTTTTTTTCTGAGACATATAGTGACCCAAAAAGCAGGTGAACATGAATGTTGACAGATAAAATCTCACTGAGTTGCTGGCTTCATTCTAGTTCATGGTGCAGTGGTATCCTCCTTAATTAAAAACAAAACAATTCCATGTACTTGGCACTAAATGGAAGCCTTGTTGGCAAACTCAGCACAGAAGCCAAGGATTAAATGAGTCAGGAAAGCTGTGCTACTCTCCCTCACCTTGAAGTGCTCTCTTCAGGTCAGGGTTGATGCTTGTGGCTGCATTGTTGTTTCCTGGATTGTACCCATTTTGTTATCAATAGAGGACTTTAGTTGTTGGTGCTTTCAATTTGACATCCTTTGGCATCAAATTATTTAAATAGTAAGAATAAACATAATTAAGTAAATACACCTCTCTATGGAACTGATCCAAAGCTTGTTAAAACAATGGGTAGACTCCCATTGACCTCAGTGAGCTTTGTATCAGAACCTCTGAATCTTTCCTGTTGTAACTTGCTTATGTTTTGTGAGCTGCCCCATTAACACTAGAGCCTTTTATATTCCTTCTTTCCTTTGACTTGAGCTTTGTCTACATTAGAGTTTTAGTTGCTGCTCGTGTAGCTGCACCAGTGCAAACCCCTAGTGTAGAAGAGCTACACTAACGTAAACTGTGGTTAAAAAGCCATTATAGGCAAACTCTTGTATTTGCCCTGTTGCTGAGCTTGGAAGACTTCTTGATGATGATGATAAGTAATAATTATAATATTGCTCATAGTTTTCTGTAGTTTGACCAGTTTTAGTTTTGAGGCAATTTCTGGTTTGCTTAGAAAAATACATAAATACAAATAATTTGCCAGACAAGACCTTGAGCAAGAAAGCTTTGAATGGAATGGCAGTTTGTAGTTTGAGTTGTAAACAACATAGATTAATGGTGGCTTAAAAGGGTTCAGCCAAAGTGAGTTGTAGTTAAAAGGATTTGGTTGACCATTGGGTACAGATAGGTAACAGTTTGGAGGTTGCAAGGTTTCCTTTAATGTGGCTATGCACAGGCTGTGTATCAGACAGCTACAGACTATTTAATTACTTCCTAGCACTCTTGTCTCAGACTCCAGACATTTTTTGTTTGTTTGTTTATTAGTTAAACACCACCTCTGCAATTTAAATGCTGAAGAAATCCTTTCTCCAAAAATGCTTTCAGGCAGGGAAAACTTCAGTCCAGTGACATGTCACAAATAGTTAGATTCCCTTCTCCCCCCAAGCTGTTTTACTCAAGTGTGGCCACTGTAGATCCATTGTGCAGCACTGGAAAGTCACAACTGTGTGTACACTGAGGGTCATAGTCTCATCTGTTTGTGCCTGGCTGTAGGAAATTTCCTTAAACTAATTAGCTTTATCCTACTTGTCTGGACAGTTTAAATAACTCACATTACTGCTCACATCACAAAAAAACACAATAATAAATGGTGCTGATTCGCATCCTTATTGGCAGTCGCACCAGTGAGTCCAATGATTAAATGGGCAACTTCTTGTCTTTGGAGGCAATCCCTTCATTCAAGTTAAAATACAAGCATACTAGTTAGGCAGAGTGAGGAAGCCATACTGCCTTTGCTGTACCTGCTGTGTGGGTATAGAACCTCAGTTCCAGAAGTGTCACCTTTTACTGACACTAAATTTGCCTAACTATAAAAAGTTATAGACCACCACCAACAGCAGCAACAAAAATGAGTATGAAGCTGCTTTCCCTGCCACATAGATTTAATGCACTCTGATGAGCATTGTCACTCACCCAGAAATTCTCTGGAGAGACCTGATTTGCCACAGGTCTGCTCCATGACTTGAAAGCCTAAACTGCAGGACAATTAAAGAGCACTGCATTCTTCTGGTGCTGTTATATCTCCAAACTGTGATGTTATGTCAATATATGATGACATTGCATTCTAACGCAAGGCAGACACAATGTCATTTTGTATACCCATAGCATTTCCACATGAAGGTACAAACACCACAATGAAGTGTTTCTCCTCTTCCCTTCCCCACAGTGGGAAACTGTCCAATTTCAAATAATGTTTTTCAGATAACCTGATGGGTAAAATTTTCAAAAACACCTAGAAGTTGATAACTTATTTTAAAAAGTGGTGTAGGTACATAGGAGCCTATGTCCCATTGACATTCATTGAGACTTAGGTGACAAAGTGCCTAAGTCACTTTTGAAAATAGATTGAATCGCTATATCACTTAGGTATTTGTGAAATTTTTCTTATTTTAAGAAAATCTTTATGCTGCATGTCCTTATTTCATTTCCATTGTGCCAAGGTGAGAGAAGTATGGGGGGAAGTAACATGAGAATAATCTTTATTTAAAAAAAAAATCGGCAGTATTCTAGAACAATGATTCAAAACACTATAATAAGCCAGTTGTAATATTTTTGACTATTCTGGCATAATGCAGTATTTTGCATTGGATTCATATCCCTCCAAGCTATTGCAAAAGTTTATATTGAGACACAGGTCTCGCAGCTGGCCTCTATATTAGTATTGTTTTTTACATGTCTTACAGAAGTGCCAAGAGGCCCCAGCTGAGATGAGGGTCCTTCTGTGGTAGGTATGAACGCATAGTAAGAGCAGTCTCTGCCCCCAAAGAGCTTACAGTTTGAATAGACAAGGGGTGGGAAGGGAAACAGAGCACTGAAGAGGCTTGTCTAAAGTCACACGGCAGAATAAGGAGCTAAACCCAATTCACTCCAGGGCCCTGCCCAATGGAACACACTGGATTTTTGGATCTGGATTTGAACTTGGCAGGTCAGGCCCATTTCTAATTAAGATCTAATGTGGCAGAGTGTGTTATTGTGTGGATGTATATGTCACATGTATATTAGTGGCATAATTCAATGCTGTACTAATTAACCAACTTTTCCTGAGAGGTGACAAAACAAAGCTCGGTATTTCTATCTATACTCAAGTTCTATGATAAATGAGAAGTGTGAGAAATCTTGACATATTAATTATTTAAAAAGGAAACTGTCTTCTAATGGTCGGCCACTTTATACCCCATAAACTCCAATTAATGTCCATGGGAGTCAACTCATGGAACAGAAAATGAATAGTGATCTCATAGGTTAAAATAGCTTGTGCCCAATTCTGTCCTTATATATACTAATGCAACCCCATTTGAGTCAGTAGGATTGAGTAGGTGTACCTGAGGCCAGAATTTGCCCCAGTTACTAATATTTAATGACAGTCTGGTAACCCTTTGTTTGTGATTTCTCTCTTACCCTTTTTTTTTTTTTTTTTATTGGTTTGTTTCTTTTACTTCAAAAAATGATGGTGAAAACCTCTGTGAAAACCATGGTTTGCTTTAAATTCTAAAAACTCATACTTTATAAATATTCAACATTTTTACAAGGGTGGCTTCTTAAAATATCATAGTGTGGCGTTTCACACCACCCAGAGTAATTCAAGCTGATTCAGTAGTTTCCATTATAAATCCTGTTCTCATGGTTTAATGTAACTTGGCCATAAAAATTCACGTTGAGCTGGAAGTTGGAATATGAATTTTTATCCCTTAAAGTAGTTTGTTAATTCTTTTCTTTGGTTTTCATCCATAGATAATGATTTAATGGTTATTTTTGGTTGATTTGTTTTAATTTTTACTATTATTATTTTATAATATAGGTTAGCTGGTTTGCAAATATAAGTCCTGGCCCCGCAAATGCTCAGACTCCAGTTTTGGAAAGCATAACAATGCAGGACAGCACTGGGCATGACGCATGTAGTTTTCAATTTCCTGGTGCATGCCGGACCAGAAGAATCTGGTCACAACCTCGTCAGGGATCGTCTCCTGCCCCAAGTGTCCTGTGCGCTCTATCGAACAAGCAAGTCTTACGGCTTCCCTTCAGTATCTTTTTGGCATGAATCTCTGTACCTTACCTCTTTGGTTTGGAGGTCCCATTACAGGTGATATACCTGTTCTATCTTAAGTTCAAAATGGGGCCATTGTTTTAGCAGCTGAGAGTCAATCACTTCACCATTGGCCACTGCCTACTGGTTATAGGCCCCAGCTTAGCATCAAGTCATTTCTTTCTTCTTTTACAAAATCTACATCTCTTGCTAGGAGCTCTATGTCTAGAAGATGTGTGATCTCATTGCTCTTCAGGGAAAGGAGAGAGTCTCTGAACTCACTCATAGGCTACGTCTACACTGCACGATTATTTCGAAGTAGTTTAAACCGATATTACGAAACCGATGTTTGTTATAAATCGGTTTTGCGCGTCCACAATGCGATCACAAAATCGATTGCTTGTGTCCATGGTCCGAGGCTACCATCGATTTGAGAGCGGTGCACTGTGGGTAGCTTGTTCCTCAGCTATCCCAGTAGTTCCCACTTCCGTGTTGAGAGCACAGTGCCTTGATGGGCCAGAAACATTGCCCGGGTGGTGCTGGGTACAGCCTCACCCTCCCTTTGTGAGGGCAGCAGACAACCCTTTGGCGCGTTTTTTCGCGGAGTGCATTGAGCAAACACCATAGCACAGCAATCATGGACCCTGAGATCACAACGGTATCCTGACCGTTGTCAACACCTCGCGTACTCTCGTGCTGACTATACTGAACAATGACTGCAAAGGCAGGAGGAGAGGAGGAGCAGCTATTGCTGAGCGGCGAGGACAGCGATGACGAGATGGAGGCAGAATTCTCCCTACCGCTGGCCCCAGCGTTTTGGAGCTACTGCTATTAGGGCATCTACTACCCATTGAACGCCGAATTTGGGCACGGAAA
>NC_133769.1:126270602-126293803 GCF_003597395.2 Chelonoidis abingdonii
TATCACTATCGATTTTAGCGCTACTCCTCTCGTTTGGGAGGAGTTCCGAAATCGATTTAAGGAGGCGGTAAAATCGATATTAATGACGACGTCATGTGAACGGATACAGCGTTAAATCGGTATATCGGCCATTAAACCGATTTAAAGTCGCAGTGTAGACCTGGCCCTAGACTCACAGACTTTAAGGTCAGAAAGGACCGTCATGATCATCTAGTCTGACCTCCTGCACATTACAGGCCACGGAACCTCACCCACTCACTCCTGCAATAGACCTCTAACCTCTGGCTGAGTTACTGAAGTGTTCAAATCATGGTTTAAGAACATCAAGTTACGGAGAATCCACTATTTCTGCTAGTTTAAATCTGCAAGTGACTCATGCCTGATGCTGCAGAGGAAGGTGAAAAAACCTCAGGGTCTCTGCCAGTCTTCTCTAAACCCACCAGTTTTTTGTTCCCAAGGATTCTTGGGCCTCTGATGTCAGGGTTGTCTCCTCGGCTGGGTGATTGCCCCCCCCTTTTGACTTTCCCAAAGTATCAACAATCTCCAACCAGAATGACTGAGTATGTGAAGGTAGATGTTAATGCCACAAAGAGGTTTTCTCTGTTTCCCCACTGGCAGCTGTATTTCCCTGGTGGGATACATGCAGTGTTGTTGTAGCTGTGTTGATCCCAGGATACTAGAGAGACAAGGTGGGTAAGGTAATATCTTTTGATGGACACATTGGTAAGAAAGAGACAAGCTTTTGAGCTACAGAGTTCTTCTTCAGGTCTGGGAAAGGTATTCTGATCATCCATAGCTAAATACAAGGTGGAAAAGATTGTTTATCATGGATAGTTATTATATGTTCTATGGACCATTCAAGGTGGAGTGGCCCATTAACATCTCGGCAATCATAGGACAAAAAATGGGGGGGGTTAGTTAGTTACAGATTGTTGTAATAAGCCATAAGTCTAGTGTTTCTGTTCAGTCCATGATTTTTAGAGTCTAGCAGAGTTATGAATTTGAGCTCGCAGGCTCGCCTTTTGAAAGTGTTGTGCCAGGTTTCCTTTGAGGATGAGGACTGATACGTCAGATGTAGAGAAGTCGTTTTGTGATAGCATGTTTTTTGTCTTTTATCAGTTTCCTCTGTGAGTTCATTTGAGAGCATAGTTTCATCCGCATAGTTGTTATTGGGGCATTAGTGCACTGGATGAGGTATTCCACCTGTAGGCACATGTAGGATCCATGGCTCTTGAAGAGTGCATTGTGAGAGGTGTTGATCATTGTAGCAGTGGAGATATGCCTACAGGTTTTGTATCTGTTGTTCTGGTACGATCTGGTGCTATTTTGAGTAGGTGTGTCATGGTCTGTGAGGAACTTGTCTCTGATGATGAGGTTGGAGGGTTGCTTAAAGGCCAGAAGTGGGGGCTCCAGAAAGATTTATTTCAAGACAAGGGACCCCACTGAGTATGGGTTGTCATTGTTTGATGATAGTCCATATGGGCTCTATATAGGATGTTAGGTGACAACTAGGGGTGTACAGTCAAAAGGGGTTTTATTTCTGTATTGAAGGTTTTTTGGGGGGTATTTGGGTAGCTCATTCTCAGCCAAAGGGAGCTGCAGGGAAAAGGTTTATTTTTATATATCTATATCTATATAATGTTTGGAACCATGGATTTGCCATATTAGTTCAGATCAGTGGCCTTTTAAACCTCTGGCAGTGGCTAATACCTGATGAGGAGGTGGAAGATCTTGCATCAAAGAATGTCAAAAAAGAAAACAAACCAGTGTATCTAGTTAAAATGTATACAGTATATCACATCAATGGGAAGAATTCCTACCCATCATTGCAGGCAGTCAGCTTATGGCTGAAACATAAGTCTTGATCACTTTTATGCTAGCACCCATAACTTCAGACATTATTATTGGTCATAAAATTACCCAACCTCTGTGGAAATCCAACCAGCCATATTATTTGATTCTGTAACTTTAAAAAAAAATAAAAATAAGGTTGTTGTGCAAAACAACCCAACGAAAATCTAAAGACGAAATCCATATTTACATTTAGGAATTGTACCTATAAATGCACATATACTGCATTTGAGTGATTTTGCTGTTTGTGTTTATAAGACAGCTTAATATCTGCATGTCAAGTTTGACTTTGAATTTGCTCACTTTTGGTGGTTTATGTGTAATCACCAACATAACATTAACATTGCTTAAACATGTTGTTGTATGCTTTAATATCATAAATTTTGCTCTGACAATCAAATGTGAGGTTGAGTGTGATGAGACTAGAGGGTAATATCTCATTCAAGCGCATTTTTTGTTATCATTGAAAACTATGATAATGTATTTGATTATTCTTATCTGTACTTCTATGTATGTGGTTATCTTTTTTTATTTTCATCCTCATACATATCTATAGTGCTTTCTAGATCTGGAAGATTTGATTTGTTGGATGCGTTGAAAGAATAGAAAAACTGATTTTGTGTTGTATTATATTTTTCTGCAATCTTCTTGTAGACCTTGAAATTGAAGATGACATATTTGTAAATATGATTTTCTTCCTTAGATCTTTTGAAAGTTGATTTTCTCTGTAGGTAAATTAACCTGCGATTCTAACAGTGACTTTGGCAAAATCAACACAGTAGGATATCGATACAAGAATCCTTCAGAGTCCTGAGTTAATAATAATTCCAGTGTAGTCTTTTGTGTGAATCTATCAAGCGGCTAATTGTATTTAATGTAATTAGCCAGGAATGAGCTTTGCATAGGAATATGGAGCAACCATCATAGAGGGCTAAGTATTTTGGTGGAGTGAGGTGAGTGAAGAGATACTCATCCTATTCCTGATATGTGAGTTAAAATGGTCAGCTGTTTTTCTATAGCAGTGTTGAGTCAGTTGTAAAACTGGGCAGAATAATTCCAGTTTGCAGAGCCACAGATGCATTTTGAGTAATAATGACTCTTTCAGAATAACTTTTTCTTACTGAAAGCTGAAACTTTGTTTCCTCTGTGTGGATATTAAAAACCCAATTGTAGTTGTTGTAATAGTGAAAATTTGACACGGTGTCCTCCTTGGGCAGAATTTCCCCTTACCTCTTGCTGTTCAGCATGCTGCATGTCAACTTCAGCTTTCTTCCCCAGAGGGTGTGTGTGTGTATACACATAGAGAGAGAAAGTTTGTGAAGCAGTATGAAAAGCAATGTATACTTGTAAATGTGCTTTAGTTTCCCTCTCTGTAAAATGGGGTAACAATATCTACCTTCCAGGGATGCTGTTGGGATTAATTTGTTCATATTCATTACACACTCTGAGTTGGCATAAAAGAGAAAAGTATTCTTATTAATGATACATATATTACATTATTATATGGGTATATGCAGATGCTGGCCAGATGAGCAGTGTGAATTTCTTCTAAAAATGGAATAGTACATGCTTAAGGCTATACATTCCATTTATTTTCAAGAGATTTAATAATACCCAATGGTGTGCCTCCACACTGCCGTAGATTAGGCCATACATGACTAGTTGGTACTTCCCTTATAATGGAGCAGACAGGCAGTAGGTTAATGGCTGTTTTAATTGTAGGGTAGGGCAATATATATTTGAAAACTTTAACTCCACCCAGGCCACATTTTTACAAGTGCGCTGATACTAGTGAGTTATGTTACAGAATCTTGAGTCATTGGGGGCTAGTCTTTGGAAGGCAGTCTCATTACATTAGACACTTGGATACTATACCAGTAATTTACAGTCAGATTCTATAGAGAATGCTGAAATAGGGCTGTTCCAGTCAAATCCATTTAGGAGAGCTGCTATTTCAGTTTCAGACTATGAATACAGTGATACAAATCTGGAAATGTGTTCATGAAAATTATTGCAAAATGGAAAATTTTCGCTTATCTTCATCCAAAAAATTTAAAACTACTGAAATTTTTGACCAGCTGTACTCACTATCCATGCACAATAGCCACCATTTAAGTCTTAGAACACAAATATGTAATGGTAAATATACTGACTACAGAGAGAGTGTGCTATGCAGTCTCCCTGCCAATAAGGTCTCCCCTTCAAAAAGTGCTCTGTGTAATCCCATGTTCCATACATGCACACCACCAAATAATTAACCCTTCTGAAGCCTCAAATGTTCCCTAATCCCCTTTCACTTTCCAAATACATTGACAATCCAACCACCAACCCCACACAAACCAGATACTATACCCTCCCTCAGTTCACATCTCCTCTGGAAAGTCCTTCCAGCTGCTGATTCCTATTATTTGGGAAGCCCTGTCTCAGTCCCCCTTGTAAGCATCTTTCCCAGCTGCTACCACTCCTCCCCAACACCCTGGTTCTGACTTTCCTTCACATCTATCAAATCCTATCACTATTCCTCCCCCTGACAAATTCCCTGTTCCTATCTATTCCCCAATACAAGTGTCTGGTCCCAGCCTCTCTCCCTCCCTCCTGCTAACCTTCTCTACCATTAATCCTCTTTGTATCACCACGTCTACCAAACAAGCATCCTAAACACTCCAGACTTCTTGGGTAGCTTGCATATTCTTTGAGAGGCAAGGGAAGTGTCTTCATCTTTGCTTGGAAAAGCACCTAGCTAGCTCTTGGTTGGTGCTACCACAATAAACATAATAGAAGATGATGATAACAGCCATTCCACCCTGGTACCAAGTTCAGTACAACGCAGAACCAGTGTTCTCCAGGTTATGCCACTTTGAATAAAGATTTCTTTTGCAAATGACAACTAATCCTTTACTACAATCTCATAACTATCTTGCTATAATTTAAAATCTGAGTGTAATATTTGTATCATTTTTCTATTTTTATTAGCATACAAAAGTGCTAATTTACGGAAGGGTCTGTGATTGATCAGTAGATAGAAGGCAGTGGCTTATTTCTTAAATAAATAAATATTGCATTTTATCACACAGTAATGTGTTCCCTCTGTTAATTGCTTTAAATTGCGATGTTAGTTTTAGGTGTTCCCAGTGAGGGGGATAATGATGAGTATGATGATCTTACTTTCAGGTACTGATGTTTATCAGCTGCAGAAAATGTGTGTTGAAGCAAATATAAGGCACATTCTGCCCTTGCATTCACACATATAGCTCCCACTGAACCAAATTCATTCTGATGTAAATTGAATGCACTTACACCAGGGATACACCAGGGATGAATTTGGCCTTAAACATCAGTGCATGCATCTGAGAGAAATTTTGTCCATAGATGTCAGTTTTTAATGCATGGCCTCAGAAGTCCATTTGAACTTGTGTTTAGATAAGGGCAAGATGTGCAACAACAAATCTGAGGTGGTGGTAGTGAAGCCAAAGTCTCTTTATTAAATAAATAAATCCAGTAATGTTTGGGATTGTTGTTTAAGCAGTGGTGGTTTAGGAACTGTTCTCAGCAATGGTAATCCTAGCAATTTTAGTGAACCAACTAGTATTTGTACCCAACACGGGAGAGAAAAAAAATCATCAAAGTATCAGATATAGTTTTGAGATTCCAGAGGGTTATTATAAACAGCATTGATTAAAATATGTATTTTAAAAATATCTCACCACTGTGTATGTTCTCATAACTTGTAAATTATAGTCTAAGAACCCTGCACTCATCTACTCTGCCCCTGACAAAACTTTTTATTGTCATACAGCAAAGCTGTGATTTTTTTCATAGGGTCCATCAAGAGTTGGACATCTAAGTCCAGTGAAAATTCCTGTGAAAATGGAAGTTTAAACTACCAAGTAACCATGCTGTTCTACTAAGACCAGTGTTTTCCTTCTTGTTTCTGTGTTTTCATTACTTGCCCTACCTGGGAGACTAAGCATTTCAATCGGGGTGTTAAAGGTTGGCAAAATTAAAAGCAATAGAAAACAGGGAGGTGTGATGGGACGGATTAGGCAACTTCAATAACATGGATCAAACCTGCACCCTGTATAATACATAATATTTTTGATTGTTTAGTGCTTGTAATAATAAAGTAACAGTTACTGCTCAGGTTTGTCAAGCGTCAGTTGTCTGACAAGGTTTCCTCACTGGTGTAATGTGGGGAAAAATTAGAAGCTATGCTTAAAGAGCAAGATCTTCTACACCAGTGGTTCTTAACCCTTACTGCAGCCTGCACCCCTTTGGTTCTCAAAATATGTTCTCACACCCCTTATCAAAAATCAAAATATGTTCTCGCACCCCTTATCAAAAATCGTTAAAGTACTGATAGGTCAGTTCTTTAAACCTAGATATATTTTTTGTTTGTATATTACAGTAATCATTAAAAAATGTATACTGTTAATAAATACATAGGTTTGATGAAACAAAGTAGTTGTATTTACATGCCTGTGCTTAATTTGTGTTTTTGATGATTTACCTTCTAAAAAAATCTGGCATGTCTCACACCCCAGAAAGGGCATCTTGCACCCCAGGTTAAGAACTACTGCTCTACACTGATCTCATGTCATTTATTATTCTTGGTTGGTTGGTTTGTTTAAGGTGTCCTGTATACAGTGGAACCCCATTTCCCCCACCCACCAGATACTCACCCTCACTGAGCTTCTTCTGAGAAGTCAGCAAACCATTTTTGAATAGAGCAATGTATTAGTTTCAGTGTGGGGGCAGCTTGTGGAAACTAGTATTACAACGTTGATGAATACCCCTGATTCCTTAATTTGGTGGGAGTGGGCACCAAGTGGTTGTGTGTTCCTGATTTGTTTGACTAAAACACCAGTGTTAGTTTCTTGAGACGCTGAAGCATGAAATTTAAGTATGGAAGACATGTACGTTTATATGCATGGTGGAAGGATTGGGGATGCATGACCCATAATTGAGTGTAGATGCATAGGCGTATGCAGCACATTTCATTAGGGTGTGCACCCAGGGAATTTTGTGTATTTATTTTTTTTAAGGCGAACATCATAAAGGTTGGGGTGTGGGAGGAAGTGCAGGATGTGGGAGGGGGTGCAGTGTGCAGGAAGGGGCTCAGGGCAAGGGATTGGGGCAGAGGAGGGGTATGAGGTGTATGAGGGGGCTCAGGCAAGGGCGTTGGGGTACAGGAGGGATGTGGAATGCAGGAGGGGGCTCAGGGCAGGGGGTTGGAGTGCAAGAAGGATGCAGGGTGCAGCAGGGGGCTCAAGGTAGGGGAGTTGGTGCAGGAGAGGTGCAACAAAGGGTGCAGGACGGAGTTGGGGTGCAGGAGGAGTGTGGCAGGGGGCTCATGACGGGGAGCTGGGGTGCAGGACGGGTGCGAGGTGCAGGCAGAGGGCTCAGGGCAGGGAGTTGGGGGGCGGGGTGCAGGAGGGGTACGGGCTCTGGCCTGGCGCCGCTTACCTGCAGCGGTGTGCTCCCTGCCTGCCTGCCCTGGCCCCACGCCACACCACTCACCACGTCCCTGCATGGCCCCAGGGGGGCCCAAAGGGCTCCACACGCTGCCCTTGCCATGCCTCCAGGTACCTCCCACAAAGCTCCCATTGGCCATGGTTCCCTATTTCTGGCCAATAGGAGCTGCAGGGGGAAGTGCCTGGAGCAACACATGGAGCCCTCTGATCCCCCGGATCTCAGGGATGTGGTGCTGTGCTGGCCACTTCTGAGAGTGGGGCGGGGCCTGCAGTACCACAGGGAGCAAATCCCGTGGGCTGGATCCAAAGCCCTGAGGGGCTGGATCCAGCCCGTGGGCATTAGGGTGTGCCTGGTCACACCCAGCACACCCCGTGCATATGCCTATGTGTAGATGTGAAAGTATGATACTAAAGGACTGTCTACACTGCTGTCTGGAGGTGATGACTGTCTCTCTAGGTCTACCTGTACTAGCTTTAATCTAGCTAATGCCGCTAAAAATATCAATGAAGATCCATCAGTTTGGGCTTCAGCCTGGGCTATACAGGCCCACCTAGAATCCTGGGTATGTACTCATATTCCTAGCCCATCTCGGGATCTGTGCTGCCACATCTTCACTGCAATTTTTAGCTGCACTATCTAGTGTAAAACTGGCACAGGTATGTCTACGCAAGCTTCAACCACACCTTTGACTGCAGTGTAGGCATATCCTAAAAGGAGGATGCAGGGGGAAGAGTCTAACGCCAACAGTTTGCTATATCAGTTTGCCATAGTCATAGCCACCGATTTATCTCCTCTTTTTAGTCTGATGCTCCTGCTGTGTAGCATTGCTAGTATGCACACCTATGTGTTCTTTAGAAGAATAGTATCCATGCTGCCTTCAGTATTCTGCAATAATGATCTAAAACATTACAACCTGCAACAGCGTTGCTACAGCCTTTGCTATAGAAGAATGTTGGTGGGAGGAGGAATTTGTTTTAAAATATGGATGGGGGGAGGAATACCAGAATTATTTAGAAATCTGTTTTATTTTGAGGCTGAATCCACATACTAGTAGGATGATGTTGGCTAGTCTTATGAAATTCACGTATTCATTACCCTCTCCGTTCACCTTGGTATATAGTGAAGCTGGTGGCAAGACACATTTTTGAACTGTCTGGAATCCTCAGATTTCTTTAGCGGTTTCTGTCTGGCTTCAGGCCTGGATATGGCATGGAAATTGCACTAGTCTTGTTGGTTGGTGATCTCTTTTCTAGTGTGGACAGTATTCAGATATGACAGCAACCTTTGAACCTGTTTCCAGGAGGCTTTGCTCGATTGCCAGTGGAGTCTTTTTGAGGTCCTGAGTACTTCCACTCTTTCCTCCCTGGGGGGTCCCCAAACAATTTTAGCAATTGTTTACCCGCCATGAGGAATGCTGCAGAAAGTTCTGCTTTGTTATCCTTCCTGTTCAAAGTGCATAAAAAGTCACTTAGGAGATGGACAATTCCAGCTGTGGTGTGGGTCATCAAAAAACAAAACAAAGAACCCAACACCTGTGACTAGATGTATCTCTAGGTCTTATTTTCTGTAGTTCTGAAGATGTTGTCTCTTTGCTTTCTTGTCTGTAGCCAAGTGTGAGATGTCATTGAGAGAAAAAAAAAATCTGAAACTTAATTCAGGTGAGACAGAAGTGATACCAGTGGATTTGGAAAAGATCTTAGGGAGTGAGAAGACTGATTTCAGAACCCTTATTGTGAGGGTTTTTTCTGTTCTTTCTCCAAGAAGTTCATAATTTGGGGAGTGCTTCTGATTCATTACCTGCTCCATGAGTTTCAGAAGGAATCAGTGAACAAAATTGCATTTTTCCATCTGCATCTGGTTGGATGACTGAAGCATTTCCTCTCAAATCTGGACCCCACCAGTAATCCTCGTCACAGTGATCTGTAGATGAGATTACTACTATAAATTCTACATGGGGCTACACTTGGAAACCACTAAGAAGATAATCACTGTTGCAGAATGCATCTCCTTTCCTGATTGATAGAATTAGCCACAGGGAACATACCGGACTTATTCTGTGACACCTGCCCTGATTTCTTATTTACCTCCAGGTGCAATTCAAGATATTGACTTTGACCCATAAAGTACTAAATGTTTTAGCTCCTGGACCAGGACTCAGGAGACCTGGATTCTATTTCCAGCTTTGTCCCATGGCCTTCTGGGTGACCTTGGGCAAATCTCTTCTTCTCTCTGTGCCACAAGTTCCCCATTTGTAAGATGGGGTAATAATGTTGACCTCCCTTGTAAAATGCTTTGAGTTGTACTGATGAAAAACACCATATAAGATCTAGAGATTATTATTTCTCCTCCTTAAACTGCCTCATCAGTTCTAAGCAAATGGGGCCCTCACAGTAACAGCTCTAGATTTAATTGTCTAGGAGCGGCTAACTGGACATTCTCATGTGTGGATTTCACTTTCCCAAACTGCTCCGACTTGAGTCTGAGTTTGTTGATATTTAAGGTAGAATACAAGGTTTTTCTCATGGGCATTTATGTGAGACTGGTGATGGGAGGGTTGATGTTAGTTTGCTTTGGAGCTTTTTAGGGGTGTGTTTAAATACTGAGCAGGACTCTTAGTTGGTGTAAAGTATCATAGCTCTATTGATATTAGTGGAATGGCACTGATTTACACCGGCTGAGGATGTGGCCCTTGTTACTTTTTAATTATGTACAAGCATTTTTAGAAGTACAATTGGGAACACTGTAAATATCAAATACAAAATAAACTCTTGTTACATAGTGTAGTAGAAAATTATATGTCACTAATTATGTTAATTGAAAAGTCACAAATCAATCCCACTCTAGGTGTTGGTATCCTTTCTGTTTATACAAACACTTGCTTAATATACTCTATCCATGGTCATCTGCTTAAGATTTCTTGGTATTTCAGCTTTCTCCCTCTCCCCATCAAGGACAGATAATATTGAAAGCAAAAGGCCTGCCACTGGCTTTAATGAGCTTTGAATAAGGTCTTAGAGGAATGCCCCCAAAACCCTGCAGGGACGTCACTTGGGGCTGTCATATCACTCTCATCCCTACAAAACCCACTTTGTATAAACAGTATTTCCTAGGTACTTTAACTGGCCTTAATTAAGTGTTCTTTTTTTGTTTGGTTGGTTCAGCTTGTAGCATAGCCTTGCTTTACAAAACACTCTATGGTACAGTGTTGTTTTTTTAGTTGTCAATATTAGAACACACATTTCAATAAAGCAAAGCTTAAATATACCACACTTAATGGGTTAGAATTTTTAAAATTTATTAAAAATAAAAATATGTGACTGTAGAGCCTCAAAACTGTCTCTTTGCAGTGGAATTGCTATTTTTTCCCTTGTTTTTATCATCTGAAGTACTTTTTTTATTTTTAAATGATGGGTGGAGAGGAATGGCTCAAAGGCCTAGAAACTAGGAGAAACAAGTTACAGAAGTACAGCAGATACACTGATTAATAAGAATGGGTCCCCAAAATTCAGAAGGACTTTGAGTGGAATTGGAACCAAAGGAAAAGTAGACCATGTAGGGAAATAGAAAACATACTATGGAAGTCCTGCATCTTCTTTTTTTTTCTCCTTTCTCCCAGGTAGAAGTTGGTGCTGTAGTTTTTAACAATCAGCCCTTCTATGTATGTGTGTTTTCCTTTCTTCCATGTTGTTTCATAGTTATCTGTTAGTAACAGCAGTATTATTACACACAGATTAGAAGACAGGCTGCTTTTAGGCTCCCTGACAGTTGGCCAGAGCAGAGATTAGAGATAAAACTTAATCCCGTGAGGTAATAGCAAAAAAAGAGTACAAAGACATGAGATGAGCCGATAATGGTTTGTTTAGGTAAGAAGGCTTCGCTTGGCATGGTGATTGGCTCTCTCTCTGTAGTGCACTGAATGATAGTTTCCCAAATCCTTTCTGAGGTTTCTAACGTTTAGCAGTGGTCTGGAGAGAGGACTAGGGGGAAAAAATGGCAACCAGCAGTGGTAAAAATAATAAAATCTTTATAACCATAAATGGAAGTTGCTGGACCATAAGGGAGATGAGGGATATTTTCTTCCATAACTGCAGGGCTGCTAGTCAGTTAGCATTTCAATTGAGGGAGATTAAAACAATTCCCAGTAAAGACTGATAATATCTGTGTGTGTACGTGTGTGTGTGTGTACACATTTCTTGTAAAAGAACAATGGCTTAAAAAGTGAATCTAGAATGTAAGATTAATGTGACAGAGCTGTCTGGTTAAATACTCAACATTGAAGAAAAGTTAAAGGCAAGATAATCTAAAGGGTGAAGTTATATCTGTATGAGTGTATGCATGTTTGTTCCATCGTGGTTTTTTTAGAGTCTGAATTGATTTGCATTGCAAGGAAGAGTGTTGCAAAAACTTCCTTGAAATTCCCATATTTAGGAATGCTCTTCAATCAGCAAAATGTGACAAATAAAATTCAGATAAACCATCTTTTTACAATCAAGTTATTGGGGAATATTCAAGAAAAGGTTAGGAGCATGATTACTTCAATACAGCCCTCTCATTTTACAACTAACACAGATAAGTTTGTGTTTGAAGCAGACATTGTATAACTGACTGCTGACGATTCAGCACTTCTCTGCAGTGTCAGAATTGCAAAGAGGTGGAAACTCACATCTTTCAGTCTGACTTTTAAGCAATGACTAATGAAACCTGTTCAACATAGCCCCTGTATAATAAGCATATAGTGTTGGAATGACTGATTAAAAGACTAACATTGTTGCACCTGCCTTAGAGTTGGCTGCCTGTAAGGTCAGAATAAAACAGAACTGTAATAGGAATGTAGACTGGATGTATTAAAGCGCATGTCCATCACAAATGGGAAGGAAACAGTTTTTACTCTCAGACTTTGTTTGTTTTTAAGCTCTTACCCTTTTTTGGAAAACTTTTGAAAACTGCAGGAATAGTTTGAAAGCCAAAATGTACAGATATAAATGGTACATCTCCAGAATGGCCAGAAAGATTTGTTCCATTCAGGCACATCTTTCTTTAATCTCACAATCCCTTTAGTTCCCGAGATATGGCAAGAATCCATTTCAGGTAGTCACAAAAATCCAACCCTGTTTTTGTCTGTCTGGGACTGAATATCTAACAAGTACACACATTCGCTTGGTACATTCCTGAAATTAATTTATTTGCTTATCTCAAATAGATTCTGGGTATAACACAGAAAGGAGATTAACTGGTTAAGAATATGAACCAACCCAAAATTTCACCCTAAACTTAGACTACCTTTCAATTCAGTGCCAGTGTTGCTCTACAAATTGGTATCATGACTGCTCTGGTAGAGATGCACCTATGTTTTCAGGAAACATCATTGACCTCCAAATGTAGAAGTATAGATGTGTTTTATGTACTAGATAGCAACATGCTATGATCTTCTGATATTGTCACGTCAAGCAATGCTGACTGAGAAACATGAGGTGAAATCCTGACCCTGTTGAAGTCAACGGGAGCTTTCCCATCGACTTAATGGTGTGAGGATTTTATTCATGGAAGTGTCACTTTAAGGGGCATTAGAGAGTGCCATATTGTAAGATGGATTCAGCTTCAGGCATTTCTGAGAACACTTCTACTCTGGAAGGCTGATGACTAGAGCTGGTGAACTGGGGTACACTGTGTCTTTGAAAGCAGTGAATCTGTGAGCATCCAGTGGATCTGGGGCTGGATATTCAAGGGAGTTACTCTTGGAGTTCTCTGAATGAGTGAAATGTAAAAGGCAAGGTCCATGTAAGGGTGCTCTGCCAAGGAGGTCATTTGCATGAGCTCCTCAAGTCTCTCGTCTTGAATAACTATGCAGCTCCTGACTATGGAGCAGGACCCAGTCATCTTCAGATTCAGTCACCCCAGTGTAAAGCCAGGTTATACAACAGTAAGGGCAGTTGATACACTTACAGCTTTATACCATAGGACCATGCTGAAAAATTTGGCCCAAAGTTTTTTGGGGATTTTTTTTTTTTGGTCATTAGAACATTTAGAAAAGAGAAAGAAACTGAAGGAAAAATTCCAGCCCCTCCACATGCCAATGGAAATGTCATGCTCCTGTCCAGAGGTAATTCACATTTTGGGTAACAACTCACCATATAATTTGTTTCTAATGGAATTTCATGGTATACATAGCAGGCAGATAATTGGCTTAGAAGTAAATTGATGGGAGGGTTTCTCTCTGGTCTCTCTTTATTATTCGCTGCTGCTGTATGTCATTCAGAGTCCAACTCAATCAAGAGTCTATTACTGATAGCAGAATAATGTGGCTGCTATAAAGATCTTTTATGATGCAAAAGTGGGCAGTTGAATTGTGCACATTCAAAAAGGAATGACATAAAAAAGAACAAAAGAAAGAAAGAAGACTTTCTCTAAATATGAGCTTTTGGATGGGAAAGTGCAGAAAATTCCTGGAAAGACTCTTGCTGCAATAACTTTCTTCTTTAGAATCTTAAATTGAAATGGTAGAGTGTCTTGTACATTTTTATTTTTTCCTAGGAAAACATATTCAAAGAAAAGGCTGAGTAGGACTGTCTTTCCAGTTAGTATGGTAGGGGTTCTTTTGGCATCTTGGATTTAGAATCCCAGATATTTCTCATGTTCTCTACACCTTCTCCTCTCATTCTTCATCTGCCCTTCTCATTTAGTCTTTTTAAGGCATGGCAGAAGGTAAATGTTATTACCCTGATGCCTAAATTGTGGTTGAAATTTTGACTTTTCCACATTTTCAATATACTTCTTTAATCACCACCTGTATTACAAGAAATAGCTGTGTGATTTATGCATATGGGGTTTGTTTGTATGGAAAGGAAGAGGGAACTAAAATATCTAAGGATCAGAAATAATATTGGAATGTGGGGTTTTATGTGTCTGTCACTGAAACATTTGTTCGTCTGGAAAAAATGGAAGTATTGAACTCTTTAGATCAGAGGTAGGCAACCTATGGCACGTGTGCCAAAGGTGGCACGCGAGCTGATTTTCAGTGGCACTCACACTGCCCGGGTCCCAGTCACCAGTCTGGAGGGAACTGCGTTTTAAATTTAATTTAAATTTAATTTTAAATGAAGCTTCTTAAACGTTTTAAAAACCTTATTTACTTTACGTACAACAATAGTTTAGTTATATATTATAGACTTATAGAAAGAGACCTTCCAAGAACGTTAAAATGTATTACTGATATGCGAACCCTTAAATTAGAGTGAATAAATGAAGACTTGGCACACCACGTCTGAAAGGTTGCTGACCCTTGCTTTAGACCAACATTTCAGTTAAATTCCTACACCAGTTGTTGAAAGATGATGAGTTGTTGCCATTTTAATGTGCCTTTGTCTGGGTGCATGTCTGGATGCTCCCATGATTTCTCCTTCGCTTTTGTACCCTGTTTACTTAAACTCATCAGCCACCCATCATGCTCACCTTCAGATTCTGTGGTGAAAACAACTCTCCTTTCTCCTGAATTAGAGATTTAGATCATGATAATGCTGTTCTAAGTGCTAGCAGGGAAGGCATGCATATGCATACTTGGGCTGTGAATACTACTAGCACCTACCAGTGTGGGTAATAAGAACCAAGACCAGAAAGTCAATTTAGATATCTACGCTGCAGCACAGTCTGGTGCCATGAGTCTGCCAGCTGAAAATGACTGATTGAGTTGTATTGCCACTGTTAAAGAAGAAATGTAGATCACTCAAAACGCGAGTATTTTTTTTTTAAGCAAATGAAACACAATTGGGCAAATCCTTACTCGCTTAAATGGCCTGTTCTCATAGGAGGCATCCTACTGATTTAACCAGCCCTGTTCCTGTTAATATGGAGTGCACTACTCACGTGAGTAGAGCTGGGTGAAATTTTGACATATTTTTTCCCCCAACCATTCTTTTTCAAAGAAAAATTTTGGAACCCACTCTGCATGTGAAGAAGGATCTACAAGCTGGGATCCAACCAGGAAAAATATGTGACCAGCCTTCACAAATGTCACCCATCAGATTTCACATAACAATCGACCGAACTCAAAAAACCCCTCAGAGGTTGGATAAGCATCAAACATTTGGATGCTTTATCCTAATCATGTTGGTCTAGAAAATGAGGTTAGAAATGCCACAAGAACAGGCTTTCCTCTATGTAGATATCCTCTATGTCCTATGTCTGGCATGATCAGAAGTGCCACAGGAATTGCCCTTTTTTAATATTTTCCAGTCCTGTCCAAAATGATGAAATTCCAAGCCACTGGAAAATCAGTGACAATAAAAAGTTAACTGAGTGCTTTTGTATTTCAGAAAAAGGGTTTCTTTCTTATTTTACTTGAACTCCTTTTTCTATCACTTACATACAAAATTTCCTGCATTAAATAAAATTAAAGCACTGTTTGTGAGCAGGGAGTAGGGCCGGTGCAACCACTAGGCGAACTAGGCGTCGCCTAGGGTGCCTAGTGGTTGAGGGCGCCTAAAAGCACACTCAGGGGAGGAGGTGGAGTGGAGGTGAGCTGGGGTAGGGGGGCGCGGGGAGGGCCACCCGCAGTAACAGGATGGGGGGCGCAGAGAGGAACTGCTCCCCACCCCAGTTCATCTCCACTCTCCTTCTCTGCTGAGCACACAGCCCCCACTCTAAGTCTCCTCCAATCGGCGCCGCAAGCCTGGAAGGGGAGGAGAATTAGAGCGGTGCCGGCATGCTCAGCGGAGGAGAGCTGAGGAGGGCTCCCTGGGTGGTGTTAGCTGCTGTGGAGGGGGCGGGGTCAGCTTATGCAGCAGGAGGGGGGCTCCCCGGGCGGGGCTAGCTTCCATGGGGATCGGGGACTCTCCTCAGGCAGGGTTAGCTGCTGCGAGGGTGGGCTCCCCGGGCGGGGTTAGCTGCTGCAGAGTGTGTTTGGGGGGCTCCCCAGGCAGGGTTAGCTGCCGTGAAGGAGGGGTTACCTGGCAGGGGTTAGCTGCAGTGGGGAATGGCGGGCTGGATTAACTGCCACGGCGGGCAGGGTTAGCTGCTGTGGTGGGGGCTCTTCTGGTGGGAGGGGCGGGGGGCATGGTTAGCTGCTGCAGGGGGGGTCAGTGGGCGGGATTAGCTGGGGGGAGGGTGGCTCAAGGTGGAAGTTTCACCTCGGGTGCGAAACTTCCTTGGACAGGGCCTGACAGGGAGCAAATCTGTAGCTTGTATGCTTCATGAACTAGTGGTAGCTTCCTCATGTCAGTGTTACAGAGAACACTTCCATATTGTACATCTGTAAGAGTCAGACCATCCTTCTGATGGCAATGTTGTGTAGGTAGCCAGCAGTGACTTCATTTTGAATCAACAATACCCTTCACAGCACCATGCGTTTTGAGACACAGCCATCAGTGCTTCTCACACTGAAGCTACGTGGCTTTTTCAGGCTGCATAGCATTGAAAATAAAAGAGGAAATGTTGACTAGGTTTCTGGAAGCAATTTTGCATTAATGATTTGAAAAAGAGCATTACAAGAGATAAAAATTAAGGGGAACAGCTGAGTACCGGAGGATGGCTATCAAGTCCGTTTCTTATCTTATAATTGTACATATTTCTAAAAGATAACAGATAGGGATGCACAAAAGAAAATAATCCCCTGCAGAAAGCCTTAGTTTTAAAAGGGGTGGGTGTACTTTTTTTTCAATATTTGTCATGCTAATTTGTCTATGGGTTACAACCAGGATCAGAAGTAAAAGTGCTAAAATAACACAAGAATAGTTCTCCCTGTGTTAAAAGCTCATCCAGAAGCAAGAAGGATCCTTTGAATGTTTGTTCTAATGCGCTTTCATGAACAGTTTGAGACCCAAGTGACTCAGTGAGTTGGAATAAGGATCCATAATTCTAGTTAATAATCTGAACCTTCAACGTTTTAAAGGTTTCTCTTTTCTAACAATATAATGTGTTCACCATGGCCGTTAGCTTTAGGAAGCACACAGTTTTGACACTGTTGACTCTTGGCTACCTTTTTTCATACACTGTTGTGTATTCTTGATAGAAACTTGGTTTAGCTTGCAATGAGAAAAAAAGAGAGAGGGAGACTGTGTGCGCGAAAGAGAGGTGCCTATTTGAAATGCCCCAGAGAGAGAGAGGCAAGAATACTGAATGGCAACATTTAGGCATTGACTGTGACATTGTATTTACCTTTTTAATGGATGTATGTAATAAAGTGACATGTAAATGGAGCGCAAGGGGAGATATGACACTATATCTGGAAAAGGATAAAACAGTCAGTTGAATACTGAGCTATTATAGCAGTTTGCAAACCTTGGATAAACTCAGTCAGCGGTTGTATAATTGGTTATTCAATCCCGACCCTTGTTCACAGCTCAAAGCCAGGAACACTGAGACCTGTTGCCAATTTGAGTGAATGCAGTGACTGTACTCGGCCGGGGCCTAACACTGGAGCCAGGCCTTTTCCTGTGGGCTGGTTTCCACCATGTCTGGGACTGGCGCAGTGACAGTAGCCCTTTTGTTGTGAAAGGCTGGCTGGTACTCCCCTCCTTTGCAAAATGTCTAACAGCTACACAAATATAAGAAAATAGGAAAAGGGACTTACTGTAGCTTTTCTCTTACTGAGTTAAAACGTGGAAGTTTTGAAAGGGAGGTGAGGTCCCGCTAATAAGGGAAGCTAGAGCATGATGTGAAAAGTTATGGCTAGATAAAGAAAGCGCCATGCTGTCCCAGTGCATGACACAAGCTGCATGGTGAGAACTAGACTGTCTTGGAGATATGAAACACAAATTGTATTTTCAGGACAAGACATTGTTTTAGTATGTCCTCCTTCCCATTTTGAAAATTCTCATAACACTGTGTGAAAAGGAATCTAAATAAATGTTTAAAGAGCTCTAATGAGCGCTCTAGAAGTTGTCTTTCAGCCTAAGGAGATGGCATTTTATAAGCAAACTGTGGACACATTTCATGTAACAGGTAACTCAGTTCTTCTCCCCTCCCCTCTCCCCATTATGGACATAGCTCCCAATAGACACAGGGCGATATTTACTGAGTGTCCTAACTCAGAGACCAGCTGTTTTTCTTCTAGTAAAATGGTTGATAGAACTAAATGAGAAAGAGTTTTTAATTCTGGTTGATAATATAATGACTGTTCAGTGATATACAAAAGATCAGACTTGATGATCTAATGGTCCCTTCTGACTTTAAGCTGCATCAGTGAATCTACAATGTACTATTCTTTTCTTTTAAAAATAGCTCTTAGCATGTTTCTAGTATTCAACAGTTAGATCTTACTCTGTCATAGGATGATGGTTCCCAACTTTAATTTAGTACACTTCCATTATTTTTGCTATTTCATCATACCTAGAGAACATCACTTCAGAGAAAAAAGCAGTTATTGTCACAGTTTATGAACAATCTTTGTAAATTATCAAATAAGATAAAGGCAACAGCTGAAAAATCACAAAGGCAGGAGCTTTGGGGGGGGGGGGGGTAATCTCTTTGCCATCCTGATTTACCCTAGTGCACAAAAAATAATACAGAGTGGCTTGATTTAATGAAAGACTGCAATTCAATCAAGAGGTTCTGCTGAGGTCATATAATATAAATGGTTACAGCACCTCTTGACTGAGTTACAGCCTTGATAACGCAGTACTTTGTTGTTATTTATGAGGGTAACTTTTCAAAGCAATCTGCATATCTCCCACTAAAACCTACTTTGAAAATGTTATTCCATGATGTCATTGAAAAGGATTTTTCCCCCTTTGGTTGGAGGGGGCGGGGGCAAACAGCTAAATGCAGGGTGTGGAGGGGAAGGAATGCATTGTTTTAGAATAGAAAATTAATCACTTGGAAATGGATTGCTTATTGTGAAGCAAACGCAGAGTATTGAGCTTGTGATACATGAGAAGATCTACAGAAACTCCAGCAGAGGCCTTTAATGGAAAATCCACCCTGCCATCTCATTGTAAGTAGAACCCTGGGAGCCAAATATTCCAAGCAGCAGAGAGAAGGTAGCATTATGAGAAAAAAAAATTATGATAATCAGTGTTAGTGTAGCTGAGCCTTAATCAGAGTACTGATTTATATTACAAGTAAGTTTCATATTATCATAGAGACTCTTAAAATTTGGGTGTGGATTATAAACAATTTGAATGTTTATCTGAGCAGGGCATGACATAACTTCCTCTTGGTGAAACTAGAAATGCTTAGTGGTCAGAACTGCTTGGAGTCCATGGAAGCCTGCTCTCGTTAATTTTAGAAATTACCACTCAACATATGTCTCATACTTTTAATCCCCCAAATATTCTGGTTCGGCTTACAGTACAATATTGTATGCAGGATAATGCACTGATGACTCCCTTCGGTTAGTGTTTCCAGTTTAGTGAATTTTTGGGATCCACCTGGAGAGCCTACAGCAGGTGCAGAAGAATGAATGCTTGAGATGCCTCATTAATGTAATGTAGCTAAGAGGCTAGTGGTTGTAAAGGATTTTGTAGTAGTCTCATCGTGAACTACCCAAACGTAATTCATATAAGATACAGGGCATTTTTTATTCCTCTTTTTTTCCCTTTCTCCAAGCTATGAAAGCTTACTGAGTTCCCAGGTCATTGGTTGTAGGTGCTTTTCTGTGTCACAACAAACAAAAAATCTGAAATATTTGGCACTTTGGCACTGCATATAACTGGCACTCTTGTGGCTTCTCTCCCTTCCTCTAAGAGAAAGATGGATGGGAGAGGAGAATAAGGGAGAGAAACGGTAACACACTTTATGTCTGAGCATAAACCACAAATGACACATGATCTACAGTCTCTCCAATCCCCGAAGTCTTGGTAAACCAAGCGCTCTACTTCTAGCTAATGCTTTAACACCAAACCTTTCGGAAGATGTTGCTTCCAATACTGACCCATGTGATTTTAGTGGTAGAAGAACGCATATTGCCAAATTTAGAACACACTCTAAGATAATGTGTTCTAGATTTAGTACAGAACTTGAAACTGTTGGGGCTTAGTTTCAGTTAAGATCTGGGAAAACTTGAGTTCTGGACTGCTGCATCATTTTTCTTTATTTCATTTCCTTGGCTGACCTAGAAGCATGCCAAGAATTTCTTTCAGATAAGAAACTTTATTATTTGCACAGTACAAGATTTCAGGTGATGAAAACTCACATTTGTTACTTTTTCCTCTGAGAAACAATAGTTTAAGTGAAAGAGATTCCCCAATGAAAAAAATAAAATTCTAGCAGTTTGGTGAAACACAAGGTGGTTCTTCCATTTTCCATTTGCTCTCTAGCCACCCTCTGATCATAGTAGGGCTAGTCATCTTGGGGAAATGTTTTTCCCCCTCCCTCATCTCCTCCTGATTTTTGGTCTGATTTTTACTTATATTTTTGAATTGGCTTTTGAAAAGTGTACAGACTTTTAGTATCTCACAAATGCTTAATTCCACTGGGACTTAGCAGATTCAGGTTCAGTTTGCAGCTCTACCACTGCCGCCTTGTCTGACCTGAGGTCATGCAGTCCCTCTGTGCCTCAGCTTCCCCGTGTATAAAGAGGAAAAACTAATACTTCCCCACTTCACAGGGGTATTGTGAGGACAAATACATTCATGTTTGTGAGGCACCCACGTACAGTGATGAGTGCCATAGAAAAGTCAATACGATAAATAATAAATGAAAGATGCTTCACTGTGGCAGGGAGTAAAGGGTGAACACTGAGGGGCCCATGTGTTTGTGGCAGAAAGGAGGATACCTTGTTATTCTCCTTGTGCCTATGAGGGAAGAATAGATTAAGTTTGAAGTTTACAAAGATATTGCTAATGTCCTGCCATTCCCCTGAAGCTGAAGGAGGGAATACAGTCAGTGACACCACTGTTGTATTTTAGACTGTTGGTTGTGGGGTATAAACTGGAACCTGCCAGTGATCCCAGAAAACCGTAAGCGATGGAAAGACATGGTTTTTGTTAGCAGGGTTCAGCTTCCAGTGTTGACGAGGTCTTATTCTATCTTAATTACCCATTCCATGACTTTTACTTTTTTTCAATGATCTGGGCCTTAGTCTGATCCAAGTCACATGTAAATGTTCCGCCTGACTTTAATGCGAATTAGCTGAGACCCTCTGATTCCAAGATCCTACTCTGTAAACATTTTGGACTCAAGAAACAATAAGAAAAGGAAGCTGGATGAAAGTTTCACAAAGACATGCAGTGCTCGGTGAAAGCTGGGAAGGAAATCCTCCGCTTTACACCAGGCTTATTTTAAAGCACTCACGTGTCTAGCAGGGGAGAAGGAGGGAGTGTCTTTTGGTATTGTATTATTTAATGCCTCTGTGCATACAACCAAGAGGCTCTAGGTTTAGTCCAGTGGTTAGAACATAGGAGAAAACAGAAACCAACGTACAATAATTCTTTCTTTCTCTTCTGTTCATCTCTGTAATCATTACATTTGACGTGGTATTTAACCGTCTCTTTTTCTCATTTATGTGGCTTGTTTTCCTCCTGAGTACATTGGAAAATGGGGGGGAGACGGGGGAAACAGGTCAGGCAGGGCATGCTTGTGTGGTTTTCCAGTTGCAACCCTTAAGACTTTGCTAAGAGATGTGGTAATCAAAGTGGTTATATGATATAGAAATTTACGCCATTGGCTTTCAAGGTATAGATTGTTTTCATTTATGCCATAGCATCCCTCCCAGGATTAAGTCATTTGTTGTCTTGGCATTCCCTTAATGCTTATTCACAAAGGAGAACTTCCTGAATAATGGGCCATTCAGCCTTTCTGATCTATTAAATTCCTCGTAACACCATTCCACAATTACTCCATACCGCTGCCACCTCCCCCGGACCTCCTGTTCTCAGGCAATCTGGGAATTTGTCCTTGTCATTTGCCAAACATCCCAGGCGTCTTGAATCCTTTCCCCCTGCCCCCATTTGATATTGACTCTGCCCCTTTCTGTGCATGGTGTTTGTATATATAGTACATCTCTCTCTTTCACACGTGCATCCTGTACAAACATTTAATATGTGTGTGTATACACAGCTCTCCATCTATTTTCTCTTTATATAGAGAGACTGGTTAAAAAGTTCTGCCTATAGAACTTGAACACCAGTTTCCTCATAAAATTCACAAACACATGGGAATCTTTGGATGATCTTCTTTCAAAAGTAGATATGTATAGACAGAAATCTGTGTATAAACACCCAAATTGTCTTCACAATACGTGTGTGAAAGAGATGTACTGTATATGAAGGGGAGAAAGTAACAAGAGGTTATGAGGTGTGATTTCAACATTAGAGCATCCATTGGCTGAGAGATTCCCTGTTCTGGGAGGTTTCAGTGTTAAAACAGAAGAAATATGCTGGCATTGGTCAAGTTTCATTTAGAAATTTGGAGTTATATTTGAACCGAAAAGTCAGGAAGCAAATCCCACCTAGATAGAGACTGAAGAAAATGTTCACAGGAGGCAAATGTTCACAGGAGTGCAAAGTTTTGCACTCACCTACTGTTTGTTTCAACATTTTCTTCATCAACATAGTTGGCCATTACTGGAAGTAGTTGCCCCACTGAACAAGAGCTGCTGCTGAAACAGATTTCTCATTATTGACTTATATCTTACAGGATCAGTTTCCTCAATCTAGATCCAGTTCCTCTGAAGGTTCTGTCTCCTGCATTCACAGGCCTCCCACTATTGGCCACTAAGTTTGTTGTTCCAGTGGAATCTAGCTGATGTGAGAGGTTATAGCCACAGAGGGAAGGGTGCTCTTTTAGACAGATAGATCCAATCCTATCAAAGGCTTTGAGTATGAGGCCTGGTCTACACTACGCGTTTAAATCGATTGAAAGAGCGTTAAATCGATTTAACGCTGTACCCGTCCACACTACAACGCCCTTTATATCGATATAAAGGGCTCTTTAAATCGATTTCT